>NW_025535036.1:0-126187 GCF_020615455.1 Coregonus clupeaformis
GCTACGCTCCTTCTCCTCCTAGAGAGATAACACTCTGGTCACAACATGTAGCTACGCTCCTTCTCCTCCTAGAGAGATAACACTCTGGTCACAACATGTAGCTACGCTCCTTCTCCTCCTAGAGAGATAACACTCTGGTCACAACATGTAGCTACGCTCCTTCTCCTTCTAGAGAGATAACACTCTGGTCACAACATGTAGCTACGCTCCTTCTCCTCCTAGAGAGACAACACTCTGGTCACAACATGTAGCTACGCTCCTTCTCCTCCTAGAGAGACAACACTCTGGTCACAACATGTAGCTACGCTCCTTCTCCTCCTAGAGAGATAACACTCTGGTCACAACATGTAGCTACGCTCCTTCTCCTCCTAGAGAGACAACACTCTGGTCACAACATGTAGCTACGCTCCTTCTCCTCCTAGAGAGATAACACTCTGGTCACAACATGTAGCTACGCTCCTTCTCCTCCTAGAGAGATAACACTCTGGTCACAACATGTAGCTACGCTCCTTCTCCTCCTAGAGAGACAACACTCTGGTCACAACATGTAGCTACGCTCCTTCTCCTCCTAGAGAGACAACACTCTGGTCACAACATGTAGCTACGCTCCTTCTCCTCCTAGAGAGATAACACTCTGGTCACAACATGTAGCTACGCTCCTTCTTCTCCTAGAGAGATAACACTCTGGTCACAACATGTAGCTACGCTCCTTCTTCTCCTAGAGAGACAACACTCTGGTCACAACATGTAGCTACGCTCCTTCTCCTCCTAGAGAGATAACACTCTGGTCACAACATGTAGCTACGCTCCTTCTCCTCCTAGAGAGATAACACTCTGGTCACAACATGTAGCTACGCTCCTTCTCCTCCTAGAGAGATAACACTCTGGTCACAACATGTAGCTACGCTCCTTCTCCTCCTAGAGACAACACTCTGGTCACAACATGTAGCTACACTCCTTCTCCTCCTAGAGAGATAACACTCTGGTCACAACATATAGCTACGCTCCTTCTCCTCCTAGAGAGATAACACTCTGGTCACAACATGTAGCTACGCTCCTTCTCCTCCTAGAGAGACAACACTCTGGTCACAACATGTAGCTACGCTCCTCGTCCTCCTAGAGACAACACTCTGATCACAACATGTAGCTAGGCTCCTTCTCCTCCTAGAGAGACAACACTCTGGTCACAACATGTAGCTACGCTCCTTCTCCTCCTAGAGAGACAACACTCTGGTCACAACATGTAGCTACGCTCCTTCTCCTCCTAGAGAGATAACACTCTGGTCACAACATGTAGCTACGCTCCTTCTCCTCCTAGAGAGATAACACTCTGGTCACAACATGTAGCTACGCTCCTTCTCCTCCTAGAGAGATAACACTCTGGTCACAACATGTAGCTACGCTCCTTCTCCTCTTAGAGACAACACTCTGGTCACAACATGTAGCTACACTCCTTCTCCTCCTAGAGAGACAACACTCTGGTCACAACATGTAGCTACGCTCCTTCTCCTCCTAGAGAGACAACACTCTGGTCACAACATGTAGCTACGCTCCTTCTCCTCCTAGAGACAACACTCTGGTCACAACATGTAGCTACGCTCCTTCTCCTCCTAGAGAGATAACACTCTGGTCACAACATGTAGCTACGCTCCTTCTCCTCCTAGAGAGATAACACTCTGGTCACAACATGTAGCTACGCTCCTTCTCCTCCTAGAGACAACACTCTGGTCACAACATGTAGCTACGCTCCTTCTCCTCCTAGAGAGATAACACTCTGGTCACAACATATAGCTACGCTCCTTCTCCTCCTAGAGAGATAACACTCTGGTCACAACATGTAGCTACGCTCCTTCTCCTCCTAGAGAGACAACACTCTGGTCACAACATGTAGCTACGCTCCTCGTCCTCCTAGAGACAACACTCTGATCACAACATGTAGCTAGGCTCCTTCTCCTCCTAGAGAGACAACACTCTGGTCACAACATGTAGCTACGCTCCTTCTCCTCCTAGAGAGACAACACTCTGGTCACAACATGTAGCTACGCTCCTTCTCCTCCTAGAGAGATAACACTCTGGTCACAACATGTAGCTACGCTCCTTCTCCTCCTAGAGAGATAACACTCTGGTCACAACATGTAGCTACGCTCCTTCTCCTCCTAGAGAGATAACACTCTGGTCACAACATGTAGCTACGCTCCTTCTCCTCTTAGAGACAACACTCTGGTCACAACATGTAGCTACACTCCTTCTCCTCCTAGAGAGACAACACTCTGGTCACAACATGTAGCTACACTCCTTCTCCTCCTAGAGAGACAACACTCTGGTCACAACATGCAGCTACGCTCCTTCTCCTCCTAGAGACAACACTCTGGTCACAACATGTAGCTACGCTCCTTCTCCTCCTAGAGAGACAACACTCTGGTCACAACATGTAGCTACGCTCCTTCTCCTCCTAGAGAGACAACACTCTGGTCACAACATGTAGCTACGCTCCTTCTCCTCCTAGAGAGACAACACTCTGGTCACAACATGTAGCTACGCTCCTTCTCCTCCTAGAGAGACAACACTCTGGTCACAACATGTAGCTACGCTCCTTCTCCTCCTAGAGAGACAACACTCTGGTCACAACATGTAGCTACGCTCCTTCTCCTCCTAGAGATAACACTCTGGTCACAACATGTAGCTACGCTCCTTCTCCTCCTAGAGACAACACTCTGGTCACAACATGTAGCTACACTCCTTCTCCTCCTAGAGAGACAACACTCTGGTCACAACATGCAGCTACGCTCCTTCTCCTCCTAGAGACAACACTCTGGTCACAACATGTAGCTACGCTCCTTCTCCTCCTAGAGAGACAACACTCTGGTCACAACATGTAGCTACGCTCCTTCTCCTCCTAGAGAGACAACACTCTGGTCACAACATGTAGCTACGCTCCTCGTCCTCCTAGAGACAACACTCTGGTCACAACATGTAGCTACGCTCCTTCTCCTCCTAGAGAGACAACACTCTGGTCACAACATGTAGCTACGCTCCTTCTCCTCCTAGAGAGACAACACTCTGGTCACAACATGTAGCTACGCTCCTTCTCCTCCTAGAGAGATAACACTCTGGTCACAACATGTAGCTACGCTCCTTCTCCTCCTAGAGAGATAACACTCTGGTCACAACATGTAGCTACGCTCCTTCTCCTCCTAGAGAGATAACACTCTGGTCACAACATGTAGCTACGCTCCTTCTCCTCTTAGAGACAACACTCTGGTCACAACATGTAGCTATGCGCCTTCTCCTCCTAGAGAGAACAACACTCTGGTCACAACATGTAGCTACGCTCCTTCTCCTCCTAGAGAGAACAACACTCTGGTCACAACATGTAGCTACGCTCTGGTCACTGACTGCTCCTATTTAAACCAGAACCTCTTCCTCCTCTTTGGAGTGGGGAAAAACTGTCATGCTATCACCCTCCTTCTCCTCCTAGAGACAACACTCTGGTCACCCTTGGGGAAACCGTGTTCTCTTTCTACACTTTATGATTGATAGATTTGTAGATTGATTGGTTGGTCTGATGGACTATGCAAAAACTCTGACAATATGATGATGAACACACCAGACAGGAAGCCAAGAAGAGTTCTTACATTCAGCATCTGCTTGCATTTCCTGTACTTGTCGCTCCTGTCGGACGCCTGTCTGCTGAAGCCTTTGAGTTTCTCCTGGATGATGGCCTCCAGCATGGGGTCAGCAGAACCTGGACTCCCTGGGGATACACAGGTCAGACCGTTACTATCCCATCAATAGTTTTAACATCAAGGACCTCTTTGGAAAAAGTGTTTTAGTTAATGCTTCCAAGTCTTATTCTCTGGGATCAAATGCACATCTTGTTTGATGGAAGTATTATTTTGACCCCAAATTCAACTCTATTCAATAGATAGGGGCTTAGAAATAAAACATTTAGCATGTAAACCATACCTGAAAGTTTTACAACAAAGGAGGACATTTTAATTCAGGGTGTCACTGGTAGCAATATGTGAGGTGAATGTGTGTGTACCTGGCACAGAGGTGTCTGGACTGACAGACAGAGGGACGGCCATGGTCTCAGCTGCTGGGTTCTTCCTCAGCTCCTAGACACAAACAATATGAAGACACATGTTGATGAGTGTGTGTGTATGTGTGTCTGTGTATCCATGCCTGTGTGTGTGTGTGCCTGTGTGTGTGTGTGTGCGTGTGTGTGTGCGAGTGCGTGTGTGTGCGTCTCACTCACCCCCGGTTGTTCAGAGAGCTTGACCACCTGCCTCTGCAGCCTCTGACACTCCTTGTACTTCTCCTTGTAGTGTTCTGCAGCCATGTGCAGCCGGAGCTTCAGGTCCTCCACCTCTCTCTGCAGCTCAGCCACGGTGGCTGGGTCAGCCTCTGCCTCATCCTCCACCCTGCACACCTCAGACTTGGCCTGCTGCTCCCACAACACACAGAGGGACAGTGAGGACAGAGATGGCCACTTCATGTTAACATCAGACCGGTCCAATATTTGAGCAGGTAAACCTTGTCCGATCCAGAACAGTCCATAGGGGCAGGAGCTTAATCACCTGTTTTTGTAGCATGAGGTTACTTGATGTACAAGTACACCTCCTGGACAGGACACTAGTCTATCTCCTGTTTCTGTAGTGAGGCAGCTTGATGTACCAGTACACCTCCTGGACAGGACACTAGTCTATCTCCTGTTTCTGTAGTGAGGCAGCTTGATGTACCAGTACACCTCCTGGACAGGACACTAGTCTATCTCCTGTTTCTGTAGTGAGGCAACTTGATGTACCAGTACACCTCCTGGACAGGACACTAGTCTATCTCCTGTTTCTGTAGTGAGGCAGCTTGATGTACCAGTACACCACCTGGACAGGACACTAGTCTATCTCCTGTTTCTGTAGTGAGGCAGCTTGATGTACCAGTACACCACCTGGACAGGACACTAGTCTATCTCCTGTTTCTGTAGTGAGGCAGCTTGATGTACCAGTACACCTCCCTGGACAGGACACTAGTCTATCTCCTGTTTCTGTAGTGAGGCAGCTTGATGTACCAGTACACCCCCTGGACAGGACACTAGTCTATCTCCTGTTTCTGTAGTGAGGCAGCTTGATGTACCAGTACACCTCCTGGACAGGACACTAGTCTATCTCCTGTTTCTGTAGTGAGGCAGCTTGATGTACCAGTACACCCTCTGGACAGGACACTAGTCTATCTCCTGTTTCTGTAGTGAGGCAGCTTGATGTACCAGTACACCCCCTGGACAGGACACTAGTCTATCTCCTGTTTCTGTAGTGAGGCAGCTTGATGTACCAGTACATCCCCTGGACAGGACTCTAGTCTGTCAAATATATCAGCTGCACTTGATTTAGTTTGTCCAGTACAACGGAACCAATGGAATCGTCCCAAAAGTTCAAACTCCAAGCTAAACTGAGTGCAAACTAAGTATACATCCAAATTCAAACAGCCCTTTGGCTCCTGGTCAAAAGAAGAGCACTAAATAGGGAATAGGGTGCCATTGAAATCAAGGTCCTCCTTACTGCCTCTTGCTGGGCGTCATCCTTCATCTGTTCCACCAGGCGCTCCAGACGGCCACACTGTGCCAGGGCCTCCTGCTTCCCCTGCTGCAGGGCGTCTGTCTCCAGCCTCATGCGGTACAGGTCAGCCATGGTGCGGTCGCGGGCGCTGGACGCGTCCCTCAGCTCAGCAGACAACATGGAGGCCTGCTGCTGTTTGGCCTGAAGCTGCTCTTCCTTCTGACGAAGCTGTTCCTTCATGACCTTCAGCTCACCCTGCACAGAGACACCAGGGGAGAAAGGGAAATACATGCACAGGTATAACGGTCAGTACATCTCTCTCTCACATACACACAGGTATGGATGAACAAATCATGCACTCTGAATTAACATTTGTTGTGAGTTCGAATCCCAGGTCTGCCCACTGCCGTTGTGCCTTTGAGCAAGGACCACTCCATGGGCGCTGCTCTGCGGCTTTGACGGTGTTGCTTCCAGACTTTAGTCTCTTGTAGGTGTGGGGTCTGAATATTATGGTGTGCGGCCAATATTCCCTACCACCTATATAGTGCACTGGTCCAAAGTAGGGATCTAGGAGGTAGCCATGATAATATTCTGATTCTTACCAAGGGGGAGGCCTTGGCCAGGAACTCCTTGTGTTGTTTCTCCTTCTCAGTGAGGCAGGAGCGGAGGCGTCCCACCTCCTCTTTGAACTGAGCAATGGTGTTCTCCTTGTTTACACCCACAGCCTTCAGCATCTGCAGCTCTGCACTCAGCTTAGTGTTCTCCAGCTCACGGTTCTTCAGGTGGATCTAGAACCGCAAACAAATATTTTAAATACTTTTTTTGAATGGCAAAATCACATTACAATCAAAAAGGATTCTAACATTTCAAAGGTCACAGAAAGATGGACGATGTAGGGGGTTCGTATAACAAATGAATCATTAGAAAGTGTAGCTATGTTTCTGCCTGGTGTTCCAGTGACACCCCTCTGACTACATTAATCATCATCCTTCAGCAAGATGTAGCCAGCTCCTAAAATAATGCAGAATAACCTTAATTACAACACAGAGATTGAGGTGGGCTCGTTAAACTACCCTGCAGTCCCACCAAAATGGCACCCTAAACCCTCTGTAGCGCACTACTTTTGACCAGGGGTCATAGGGCTCTGATCAAAAGTAGTACACTATATAGGGAATAGGGTGCCAATTGGGACACAGCCTCAGCGACGCGGCCGGCTAAACGAGGTGCGGCTTTCACTTGTGCTTCCGTGGCGACAGTGTGCGTGCGTACCACTCCTAGTTCCTGAGCTGTACCCACCAGTCACCACCACTACAAAGCTCCCCAGAAACGGCAGGCGAGAACCAGGCGGAAGAGGGCCGGAACAGACCATATCCTGTTCAGCCACAACACTGTGGGATCCCACTGAGCAGGGAAACAGCAGCTACACACACACTAGTGGGATTAACTGGATTGAGAGAAGTGGTCAGATTAACTGGATTGAGAAAAGTGGTCAGATTAACTGGACTGAGAGAAGTGGTCAGATTAACTGGATTGAGAAAAGTGGTCAGATTAACTGGACTGAGAGAAATGGTCAGATTAACTGGACTGAGAGAAGTGGTCAGATTAACTGGACTGAGAGAAGTGGTCAGATTAACTGGACTGAGAGAAGTGGTCAGATTAACTGGACTGAGAGAAGTGGTCAGATTAACTGGACTGAGAGAAGTGGTCAGATTAACTGGATTGAGAGAAGTGGTCAGATTAACTGGACTGAGAGAAGTGGTCAGATTAACTGGACTGAGAGAAGTGGTCAGATTAACTGGACTGAGAGAAGTGGTCAGATTAACTGGACTGAGAGAAGTGGTCAGATTAACTGGATTGAGAGAAGTGGTCAGATTAACTGGACAGAGAAGTGGTCAGATTAACTGGACAGAGAAGTGGTCAGATTAACTGGACTGAGAGAAGTGGTCAGATTAACTGGACAGAGAAGTGGTCATATTAACTGGACAGAGAAGTGGTCAGATTAACTGGACTGAGAGAAATGGTCAGATTAACTGGACTGAGAGAAGTGGTCAGATTAACTGGACTGAGAGAAGTGGTCAGATTAACTGGACTGAGAGAAGTGGTCAGATTAACTGGACTGAGAGAAGTGGTCAGATTAACTGGACTGAGAGAAGTGGTCAGATTAACTGGACTGAGAGAAGTGGTCAGATTAACTGGATTGAGAGAAGTGGTCAGATTAACTGGACTGAGAGAAGTGGTCAGATTAACTGGACTGAGAGAAGTGGTCAGATTAACTGGACTGAGAGAAGTGGTCAGATTAACTGGACTGAGAGAAGTGGTCAGATTAACTGGATTGAGAGAAGTGGTCAGATTAACTGGACAGAGAAGTGGTCAGATTAACTGGACAGAGAAGTGGTCAGATTAACTGGACTGAGAGAAGTGGTCAGATTAACTGGACAGAGAAGTGGTCAGATTAACTGGACAGAGAAGTGGTCAGATTAACTGGACTGAGAGAAGTGGTCAGATTAACTGGACAGAGAAGTGGTCAGATTAACTGGACAGAGAAGTGGTCAGATTAACTGGACTGAGAGAAATGGTCAGATTAACTGGACTGAGAGAAGTGGTCAGATTAACTGGACTGAGAGAAGTGGTCAGATTAACTGGATTGAGAGAAGTGGTCAGATTAACTGGATTGACAGAGGTGGTCAGATTAACTGGATTGAGAGAAGTGGTCAGATTAACTGGATTGACAGAGGTGGTCAGATTAACTAGACTGAGAGAAGTGGTCAGATTAACTTTTGACTATGGTCTAAAAGACATCTCTGGTATGATTCCATACATTTTCCCAAGATTCCCAGGTTTTTCATAAATCCCGGTTGCAGGAAATCTTGAATCCTGGGAATTTTGGGAAAGTACCGGAATCTTGCAACCCTAGGTATGATCCTTCACAGCTACAGTCACATGACTCATAGTACAGCAGCAGTGTGCGCAACGTATGTGTGTGTGTGTGTGTGTGTGTGTGACCTTGTAGAGTTCCTTCTCATCCTTCTCATCCTTCAGGTGTGACTCCATGCCATCCTTCTCCAGAGTCAGCTTCTTCACTCTGTCCTTCAGGCTGTCCAGCTCCGTCTCTTTCTGCAGGCCCTTCTGGGTGACTCCTATCAGGTCATCCTCCAGCTGCAGGACCCTGGCTGTGGCCTCCTCCTGTACCTCCTGGGGACAGAGAGACAGAGGGAGGGAGTTAGTAACCTGTAACCTTAAATGTCTTTTTTATGTCCGTTTTACCCTTTTAAGCCAGAGACAAATTGTGAGAACCTAAGGGACAATAACGTTCTCCTCTCATCTACTAGTTCCCCTGGAGAATTTAGTTGGTTTGCTTCTCTGTTATGTAGATTAGAATAGAGAACCATGTCAGGTCTATACAGGATATATATCTGCAACGTCTTCAATTGAATCACTTCCTGTCTCTAAAGCACAACAAGAACAAATCCTCAGTGCTGTGACAGACAGGCGGCCGCTAGAGGAAATCCCAGCCAGTCCTGTCTGTGTCAAACACAGAGACACTGCCAGGTCTTTATGGATTCAATCACACACACACACAGTCACCCTGTAAATCCAATACTAACTGTGTGGCTGTGAGCCGGAGAACGGGAAAAAAACGTGTCAAGTTTTCGTACTACTTTTGAGATGTAAAATCATCTGCCTACAAATCATCCATTTCAATCTGGCGTGTTATTCTGTTTTGAGGCTGGAAGGGAAGCTTGCTCTGTCATAAGTACAGGACTGCACAATGACTGTTCCAAAAGGCATTGCAGCAGATTAGAATTTGTTTCTACTGTAAGTTTATGAGCCGAATTTTGGAATCATTTTTTTCACAGCGCATAAAAAAAACGTATAAAAAGTGTAGTCGTAAAATGAACAGCCACCAAATGTGTAATTATGTTTTCATCTCAAAGCCATTTTCAAAACCAGCAGCTTTATGGAACGGAATAGTTCTATGCATTATCATAAACACAATGTTTTAAAAGATACATGTGAAAGTATTAAATATCTGGTGCTGAACAGTGATCACACTCAAGATCATTACTAACTGGACTTTATTTAGTTCTTTATTTAGTTATAGTGGTTAGAGGTGGAACTGTCTGTGTCACACTAGGGGATGCTGAGAGACAGAGGCTAGATGGAGACATTTCAGGTCAACTGCCACCAGAGTCTTGTTCAGTGAGTGGGCACAGCACAGGGAAAGAATTGTTTGGAAATGGGGGAGGTACAAACTGAACTTGTCCAGTAAGAACACTCATTGTTGCTGTCCGTATCAAAGGGTTTTGCTACGTTTTGCTCTATCTCCCAGGAGTTGTTCTCACCTGGTTCTCTCGTCTCAGTTGGGTACACTTCTCTTTCTGCTGCTCACACTCTTTATGCAGGCTCTCCTTCTCCTCCTCTAGCTGGGCCTTCTCCTTCTGCAGGAGGCTCATGGTCCGAACCATCTCCTCCTTCTCCTCCTCTAGCTGGGCCTTCTCATTCTGCACGAGGCTCATGGTCCGAACCATCTCCTCCTTCTCTCTGTGGGCCTCCTCCATCTTTTGCTGCAGGGACAAAGAGAAAGCATTGAGGTGTGTGTGTGTGTGTATTCATGCTTGTGCGTGTGTATGTGTGTATGTGTGTGTATCAGTGCAGAGCCTGGCTCGCTCTCTGACGTACCTCCAGGTATCCGGTCCTGGTCGTCACCACCAGGATGTCCGAGTTGCACTCATCCTCCACGGTCAGCAGCTCGTCCTCTGAGGGGCTTTGAGCCCGGAACAGGAAGGGTGTGCTGGCCCCCCGGATCTCCCCCTTGTGGGTCACATAGCAGAACTGGTAGAACTCCCCATCATCGTTGGGCACGTAGTATCCTGAGGTAGGAACAGAACAGACAACATCAGAAAGAGTCTAGGGCTACGGGCTCTTTCTGGACAGGGCCTAGGTATCTAGGGTCATATCAGGTAGCAGGTAGCCTAGCGGTTAAGACCATTGGGCCAGTAACTGAAAGGTTGCTGGTTCGAATCCCCAAGACGACTAGGTGAAAAATCTGTTGATATGCCCTTGAGCAAGGCACTTAACCCTAATTGCTCTGGATAAAAGCATCTGCTAATTGACTAAAATGTACATGTAAACATCAAGCCTCTCAGAGTAGGAGAGCTGAACTAGGATCAGGTCCCCCTGTCCACAAAATCATTTTAATTGTGATGTAAAACAAAACAAATGCTCAGGATCTCAGTTTCAACCTTTAGCAATCAGAGCCCTTCTCTGGCTCCAGTCCTAGGCTAGCTATTAATAAAGAACACAATGAAAACTATCTTGTTAACACCAAACAAGAAATCCCTTAAATGGGTAGAGTTTCATATTTTACTGTGTTGGTATAAAAGTCTTAACAGCCCTCTGAGGGGCCAGGCCTCTTGACATGAGGTTAGAAAAAGTGTAAAAGTTCCATAAAACCACGGCGCGTTCAGTGGGCCCAAATCACACCTTGAAACACCAGCGCTCTGTGGATGGCAGTGCCCTCTGTGTGGTTCTCAGGAACAGGGCACCACAAGAACGTGTAATAGTCCCTCGCTGTGCTCCATCCAACCTGCAACACAGAGGGTGGGGGGCGTTAAAGGTGGAAATACAACGCACCAGGTTGCACCCAAAACGGCACCCTATTCACTACACAATATATAGGGAATAGGGTACCATTTGGGACATAATTACAGTAATAATTGAGCAAGTTAGCAGACAGAAAAACCACCCAAAGCTGTGAAACAGTATCCTACCTACACATGACACAGTGCCAGCCACACTGTGGAACGCACAGCAATGTTGAAACGTTGGTGTTTTACCCAATAAATTACTGGGAGTATAGATAGAGAGATACTCTATTTTTATAGCTTTCAGTTTATTCTCCGTTAGGTCACAATATGGACCATGATCATGAAAACCCTTTGTAAT
The DNA here is from genome assembly GCF_020615455.1 of Coregonus clupeaformis. Classification (NCBI taxonomy): domain Eukaryota; kingdom Metazoa; phylum Chordata; class Actinopteri; order Salmoniformes; family Salmonidae; genus Coregonus; species Coregonus clupeaformis. The sequence goes on from NW_025535036.1 coordinate 11,499, forward strand.
ATAAAAAACCTAAAACCCCCACTTAGGCTAGGTTATATTAAGGTTTTAGATGTGAAAAAGGGGTTCGTTTCAACATTCCCATATTCCTGCGTGCCACGTGTCGTATATATGGCCTATAATGAGGCCCGGCCTCGTCAACATGCTCCGCTGCAGAACAGCGGCAACAGCTCACCTCCAACAGGAAGGGGGAAATAGGTGAAAATGATATACTTCAAAATGGAAACCAACATGTAATTATATTAATTTTATGTGTTGTTAACTGATGGCTGGTGAGGGGGAGTACAGAAAATACATCCAGAAGGCCATAAAACTGTCAAACAAAATCAGGATCACAGTGCTGGCTGGGGTTACAGGTCTAAGCTACAGGCTCGGTGCTGGCCTGGTCGGTCCAACTACGATACACACAACACCAAAACAAGCCTGGTCGGTCCAACTACGATACACACAACACCAAAACAAGCCTGGTCGGTCCAACTACGATACACACAACACCAAAACAAGCCTGGTCGGTCCAACTACGATACACACAACACCAAAACAAGCCTGGTCGGTCCAACTACGATACACACAACACCAAAACAAGCCTGGTCGGTCCAACTACGATACACACAAGACCAAAACAAGCCTGGTCGGTCCAACTACGATACACACAACACCAAAACAAGCCTGGTCGGTCCAACTACGATACACACAACACCAAAACAAGCCTGGTCGGTCCAACTACGATACACACAACACCAAAACGTTGATCTAACCTATGAGACTTTATGTAAGCAAAATCAAATCTCTCCCTATGACACACATTCTCTCACCCACACAGTTTGTTTACATATGGTCAGTGTGAAGCAGCACTGTTGCCACTTGACAGTCTGTCTCACTCCTCACATAAGTCTGACCAGCTTGTTTTCCTCCACTACCGCATCATCGCTGTGTGTGTGTGTGTGTTGCAGATGATCCTGTGCTACGCTACAATGGTGCCAGTGTTGTTGAGAATCCCCTGGGTAGTTGTCCCGGGGAGGCGTTCCCACTTCCAGCAGTAAAGAACAGGAAGCTATTAAAGCAGGCACATAGTTAGTGACTGTCATTACAGAATGAAGGAAGGCTAGTAGCAGTAGGCGTTACTGCAGCAACACTCATTAGTGGTGAGAGAGGTGAGAGTCAGGGGCTGACTAAAGCACCTTTCCCATGGACCAGAGGGCCTAGCCTGCCCTGTAAACAGCCACACTGACAACCAGGAGAGGAGTGGACACAGTGTGCATACCTGGGTCTAATCATGCTGGATAAGCTTCATCCAACAGGTCTATTGGCTGGATAGGCTATCCTGTTGGATACAGGTCTATTGGCTGGATAGGCTATCCTGTTGGATACAGGTCTATTGGCTGGATAGGCTATCCTGTTGGATACAGGTCTATTGGCTGGATAGGCTATCCTGTTGGATACAGGTCTATTGGCTGGATAGGCTATCCTGTTGGATACAGGTCTATTGGCTGGATAGGCTATCCTGTTGGATCCAGGTCTATTGGCTGGATAGGCTATCCTGTTGGATACAGGTCTATTGGCTGGATAGGCTATCCTGTTGGATACAGGTCTATTGGCTGGATAGGCTATCCTGTTGGATACAGGTCTATTGGCTGGATAGGCTATCCTGTTGGATACAGGTCTATTGGCTGGATAGGCTATCCTGTTAGATACAGGTCTATTGGCTGGATAGGCTATCCTGTTGGATCCAGGTCTATTGGCTGGATAGGCTATCCTGTTGGATACAGGTCTATTGGCTGGATAGGCTATCCTGTTGGATCCAGGTCTATTGGCTGGATAGGCTATCCTGTTGGATCCAGGTCTATTGGCTGGATAGGCTATCCTGTTGGATCCAGGTCTATTGGCTGGATAGGCTATCCTGTTGGATACAGGTCTATTGGCTGGATAGGCTATCCTGTTGGATCCAGGTCTATTGGCTGGATAGGCTATCCTGTTGGATCCAGGTCTATTGGCTGGATAGGCTATCCTGTTGGATACAGGTCTATTGGCTGGATAGGCTATCCTGTTGGATCCAGGTCTATTGGCTGGATAGGCTATCCTGTTGGATCCAGGTCTATTGGCTGGATAGGCTATCCTGTTGGATACAGGTCTATTGGCTGGATAGGCTATCCTGTTGGATACAGGTCTATTGGCTGGATAGGCTATCCTGTTGGATACAGGTCTATTGGCTGGATAGGCTATCCTGTTGGATACAGGTCTATTGGCTGGATAGGCTATCCTGTTGGATACAGGTCTATTGGCTGGATAGGCTATCCTGTTGGATCCAGGTCTATTGGCTGGATAGGCTATCCTGTTGGATCCAGGTCTATTGGCTGGATAGGCTATCCTGTTGGATCCAGGTCTATTGGCTGGATAGGCTATCCTGTTGGATCCAGGTCTATTGGCTGGATAGGCTATCCTGTTGGATCCAGGTCTATTGGCTGGATAGGCTATCCTGTTGGATCCAGGTCTATTGGCTGGATAGGCTATCCTGTTGGATACAGGTCTATTGGCTGGATAGGCTATCCTGTTGGATACAGGTCTATTGGCTGGATAGGCTATCCTGTTGGATACAGGTCTATTGGCTGGATAGGCTATCCTGTTGGATACAGGTCTATTGGCTGGATAGGCTATCCTGTTGGATACAGGTCTATTGGCTGGATAGGCTATCCTGTTGGATACAGGTCTATTGGCTGGATAGGCTATCCTGTTGGATACAGGTCTATTGGCTGGATAGGCTATCCTGTTGGATACAGGTCTATTGGCTGGATAGGCTATTCTGTTGGATACAGGTCTATTGGCTGGATAGGCTATCCTGTTGGATACAGGTCTATTGGCTGGATAGGCTATCCTGTTGGATACAGGTCTATTGGCTGGATAGGCTATCCTGTTGGATACAGGTCTATTGGCTGGATAGGCTATCCTGTTGGATACAGGTCTATTGGCTGGATAGGCTATCCTGTTGGATACAGGTCTATTGGCTGGATAGGCTATCCTGTTGGATACAGGTCTATTGGCTGGATAGGCTATCCTGTTGGATACAGGTCTATTGGCTGGATAGGCTATCCTGTTGGATACAGGTCTATTGGCTGGATAGGCTATCCTGTTGGATACAGGTCTATTGGCTGGATAGGCTATCCTGTTGGATACAGGTCTATTGGCTGGATAGGCTATCCTGTTGGATACAGGTCTATTGGCTGGATAGGCTATCCTGTTGGATACAGGTCTATTGGCTGGATAGGCTATCCTGTTGGATACAGGTCTATTGGCTGGATAGGCTATCCTGTTGGATACAGGTCTATTGGCTGGATAGGCTATCCTGTTGGATACAGGTCTATTGGCTGGATAGGTTGGGATAACAATAGCGTGCACAAAAGTGAGAATCTTGAGTTCCCGAAAACAACAGACCAAAAACCATTTAGCTAATCCAGGATCTAGCCTAATTATACCCTTTTCGCATGCAAAGCACATTCTTAGAAGAAAAAAAACATCTGTGCCAACATGCTTAAAATACTTTGCTAACATTCCCATAAGACGTAATGCCAGCACACTGTTCTTCAGCAAGCTGCTGGTTAGGGACTAGTAGCTAGCATAGTAAGCTGCAGGTTAGGGACTAGTAGCTAGCATAGTAAGCTGCAGGTTAGGGACTAGTAGCTAGCATAGTAAACTGCAGGTTAGGGACTAGTAGCTAGCATAGTAAGCTGCAGGTTGGGGACTAGTAGCTAGCATAGTAAGCTGCAGGTTAGAGACTAGTAGCTAGCATAGTAAGCAGCTGGTTAGGGACTAGTAGCTAGCATAGTAAGCTGCAGGTTGGGGACTAGTAGCTAGCATAGTAAGCTGCAGGTTGGGGACTAGTAGCTAGCATAATAAACTGAAGGTTAGGGACTAGTAGCTAGCATAGTAAGCTGCAAGTTAGGGACTAGTAGTTAGCATAGTAAGCTGCAGGTTGGGGACTAGTAGCTAGCATAGTAAACCGCAGGTTAGGGACTAGTAGCTAGCATAGTAAGCTGCAGGTTAGGGACTAGTAGCTAGCATAGTAAGCTGCAGGTTGGGGACTAGTAGCTAGCATAGTAAGCTGCTGCAACAGTTGAAGGCTTTCTTGTTCGCCATGTTTGTTAGCATATAGCCTAAGTAGCCTAGTCCGAGCCAGAACAACCCTTACGGCAGGAGAATCACACTGTATCAATCAAACAGGTAGGACAAGTGGATCATGAATCAGGCAGCGGGGCTGTGCTCTACGACAGGTTAATTATAAAGGCTGTGTTTGCCTGTCCCGACACTCCTCCATCAGTGTGTAGGTGTTTGTTCGTGTGTGTGCGCTCTCAGAGCACCTCAGATCACAACTCACAGTAACCGTTCCAACATCAAAGAGCCATAGGCACAAGACACAGTGCAGCCTAACAAGAGTCTGTCTGTCCCCCACCCTCACCGCTTTGCTGTTGACGCTAAATAGATGGTTGTATGAAATGTTTGGTTTATCTTGGCGAGTGGTACCGTGCAATTATGACATTTGTTGTACACGACTATAGGTTTGCATAGCCTAGGTACATGGGGAGAACAAGTATTTGATACACTGCCGATATTGCAGGTTTTCCTACTTACAAAGCATGTAGAGGTCTGTAATTTTTATCATAGGTAAACTTCAACTGTGAGAGACGGAATCTAAAACAAAAATCCTGAAAATCCCATTGTATGATTTTTAAGTAATTACAGTGGGGGAAAAAAGTATTTAGTCAGCCACCAATTGTGCAAGTTCTCCCACTTAAAAAGATGAGAGAGGCCTGTAATTTTCATCATAGGTACACGTCAACTATGACAGACAAAATGAGAAAACAAAATCCAGAAAATCACATTATAGGATTTTTAATGAATTTATTTGCAAATTATGGTGGAAAATAAGTATTTGGTAAATAACAAAAGTTTCTCAATACTTTGTTATATACCCTTTGTTGGCAATGACACAGGTCAAACGTTTTCTGTAAGTCTTCACAAGGTTTTCACACACTGTTGCTGGTATTTTGGCCCATTCCTCCATGCAGATCTCCTCTAGAGCAGTGATGTTTTGGGGCTGTCGCTGGGCAACACGGACTTTCAACTCCCTCCAAAGATTTTCTATGGGGTTGAGATCTGGAGACTGGCTAGGCCACTCCAGGACCTTGAAATGCTTCTTACGAAGCCACTCCTTCGTTGCCCGGGCGGTGTGTTTGGGATCATTGTCAGGCTGAAAGACCCAGCCACGTTTCATCTTCAATGCCCTTGCTGATGGAAGGAGGTTTTCACTCAAAATCTCACGATACATGGCCCCATTCATTCTTTCCTTTACACGGATCAGTCGTCCTGGTCCCTTTGCAGAAAAACAGCCCCAAAGCATGATGTTTCCACCCCCATGCTTCACAGTTGGATGCAACTCAGCATTCTTTGTCCTCCAAACACGACGAGTTGAGTTTTTACCAAAAAGTTATTTTGGTTTCATCTGACCAAATGACATTCTCCCAATCCTCTTCTGGATCATCCAAATGCACTCTAGCAAACTTCAGACGGGCCTGGACATGTACTGGCTTAAGCAGGGTGACACGTCTTGCACTGCAGGATTTGAGTCCCTGGCGGCGTAGTGTGTTACTGATGGTAGGCTTTGTTACTTTGGTCCCAGCTCTCTGCAGGTCATTCACTAGGTGCCCCCGTGTGGTTCTGGGATTTTTGCTCACCGTTCTTGTGATCATTTTGACCCCACGGGGTGAGATCTTGCGTGGAGCCCCAGATCGAGGGGGATTATCAGTGGTCTTGTATGTCTTCCATTTCCTAATAATTGCTCCCACAGTTGATTTCTTCAAACCAAAGCTGCTTACCTATTGCAGATTCAGTCTTCCCAGCCTGGTGCAGGTCTACAATTTTGTTTCTGGTGTCCTTTGACAGCTCTTTGGTCTTGGCCATAGTGGAGTTTGGGGTGTGACTGTTTGAGGTTGTGGACAGGTGTCTTTTATACTGATAACAAGTTCAAACAGGTGCCATTAATACAGGTAACGAGTGGAGGACAGAGGAGCCTCTTAAAGAAGAAGTTACAGGTCTGTGAGAGCCAGAAATCTTGCTTGTTTGTAGGTGACCAAATACTTATTTTCCACCATAATTTGCTAATAAATTTATAAAAAATCCTACAATGTAATTTTCTGGATTTTTTTTCCTCAATTGGTCTGTCATAGTTGACGTGTACCTATGATAAAAATTACAGGCCTCTCTCATCTTTTTAAGTGGGAGAACTTGCACAATTGGTGGCTGACTAAATACTTTTTTCCCCCACTGTAATTTGCATTTTATTGCATGACATAAGTATTTGATACATTAGAATTTGCATTTTATTGCATGACATAAGTATTTGATACATTAGAAAAGCAGAACTTAATATTTGGTACAGAATCCTTTGTTTGCAATTACAGAGATCATAAGTTTCCTGTAGGTCTTGACCAGGTTTGCACACACTGCAGCAGGGATTTTGGCCCACTCCTCCATACAGACCTTCTCCAGATCCTTCAGGTTTTGGGGCTGTCACTGGGCAATATGGACTTTCAGCTCCCTCCAAAGATTTTCTATTGGGTTCAGGTCTGGAGACTGGCTAGGCCACTCCAGGACCTTGAGATGCTTCTTACGGAGCTACTCCTTAGTTGCCCTGGCTTTGTGTTTCGGGTCGTTGTCATGCTGGAAGACCCAGCCACGACCCATCTTCAATGCTCTTACTGAGGGAAGGACGTTTTTGGCCAAGATCTCGCGATACATGGCCCCATCCATTCTCCCCTCAATACGGTGCAGTCGTCCTGTCCCCTTTGCAGAAAAGCATCCCCAAAGAATGATGTTTCCACCTCCATGCTTCACGGTTGGGATGGTGTTCTTGGGGTTGTACTCATCCTTCTTCTTCCTCCAAACACTGCGAGTGGAGTTTAGACCAAAAAACTATATTTTTGTCTCATCAGACCACATGACCTTCTCCCATTCCTCCTCTGGATCATCCAGATGGTCATTGGCAAACTTCAGACGGGCCTGGACATGCGCTGGCTTGAGCAAGGGGACCTTGCGTGCGCTGCTGGATTTTAATCCATGACGGCTTGTGTGTTACTAATGGTTTTCTTTGAGACTGTGGTCCCAGCTCTCTTCAGGTCATTGACCAGGTCCTGCCGTGTAGTTCTGGGCTGATCCCTCACCTTCCTCATGATCATTGATGCCCCACGAGGTGAGATCTTGCATGGAGCCCCAGACCGAGGGTGATTGACCGTCATCTTGAACATCTTCCATTTTCTAATAATTGCGCCAACAGTTGTTGCCTTCTCACCAAGCTGCTTGCCTATTGTCCTGTAGCCCATCCCAGCCTTGTGCAGGTCTACAATTTTATCCCTGATGTCCTTACACAGCTCTCTGGTCTTGGCCATTGTGGAGAGGTTGGAGTCTGTTTGATTGAGAGTGTGGACAGGTGTCTTTTATACAGGTAAAGAGTTCAAACAGGTGCAGTTAACACAGGTAATGAGTGGAGAACAGGAGGGCTACTTAAAGAAAAACTAACAGGTCTGTGAGAGCCGGAATTCTTACTGGTTGGTAGATGATCAAATACTTATGTCATGCAATAAAATGCAAATTAATTACTTAAATATCATACAATGTGATTTTCTGGATTTTTGTTTTAGATTCCGTCTCTCGCAGTTGAAGTGTACCTATGATCGAAATTACAGACCTCTACATGCTTTGTAAGTAGGAAAACCTGCAAAATCTGCAGTGTATCAAATACTTGTTCTCCCCACTGTACATGTTCAAATGTTCTGAGAAACTAGGTTAAATCATGGAAAAGACAGAAGCCTGTGCTTGAGAGGAATTTAGGGCAACTAAAAACATTTATAGTTTAATTGATTAAGACAAAGGAAGGATTGTTGTGGAATGGAAATGTGTATTTTTGCATATCCCACTCCCCCTGAGACACCCTCGGAGAGTGGGGTCACGGCCAGGGGTCAGCCATTATTGATGGAGAAATTAGGGTTAAGTGCCTTGCTCAAGGGCAGATTGAGAGATGTTTCACCTAGTCAGCTCGGGGATTCGAACTGGCAACCTTTCGGTTACTGGCCCAACACTCTAACCGCTAGGAAACCTGCCACCCTATATACCCAATATAGTTTTAACACCGTGTTGCTCTACCCTATCATGACTTATCAGATCAGTGCAGATGAAGACAAAAAGACAAGGATAGGAAACCATTTCAGGCTGAAAGATAGACTTTTTTTATTTTTGTTCATCTGTTATGAGGCAATAGCAGCTCCATGTCACTAGGGGGCGATAGCACCTTACAGGCTGAGGTATGGGGCTCAGCGGTGGAGCTGCACCACACAGCTCTTGGGACAGTGAGTGAAGTAAAGAAGAAATTCAACTCTTGTAATTTGATGTAAAAAATCAATGTGTTTTGGTATGTAGCCTTCATCAGAGTATTTTTATAAACTTTCACTGTCCTCCAAGAGATCGCTGAATTTCCTCTTCAATTCAGTTTGGTCCTCAAGTCAGGTAGCGGCAGTGTTCTTCCCTTCCCACAGTGAGAGAGTGAGTCACGGTCCAGGTATCTGTCCTCCTGTGAGTGCTGCCTGGAGCTCAACTTGGCACCCCAGCCTCCTGTCTGTCAACACGCCCAGGAACATTTACACGATTTATGTTCCATACTGCTCTGCTTCGCGAATTAGCGTGTTTGGGGTTTAGGGAAAACGTGCACCACTGCTGCAGTTAGGTGCTGTGGTATGCCATCGCCATCAGACAACACTCCAATCAAATCCCCGACTCCAATATTTCAAACAAATCCCCAGATGTTACCTGATCCTCCCTTGTGTTGGATGTTGCTTCCCAAATGGCACACTATTCCCCCTACTTTTGACCAGAGCCTTACTATGGGTAGGGAAAAGTAGTGCCCTATATAGGGAATAGGGTGCCATTGGGGACAGTCGCATCCCTAATATAACCACAAGACTCACTTGGAGCTTGGCCTTCTCTTTACCATGCTACTCTACACACAGAAGATTAAACAAAGGGTTCATGTTTAAAATCATCTTGTGTTCTGCTTTTATGGAGCCAATTTATGGTTTAAACTCAAACTTAATCATTTTATCCGTTCAATTAGATATAATTATATGACACTGAAAGTCATTTTTTACAGTAGGCTTCTGCCACACGTTCTGATAAAAAAACACATTCTGCAGTGCCATAAAACTACAGAGAAACAGAAGAAATCGTCGTGTGTGTTCATTGAACTGCGTTCAATCCAGCCCACATAGAGAGGAAACAAAAAAACAGAGCGGAAACAGAAACAGACCGCTGCTTTGATCTGGTCGGATGAGATGTGAGCCCAGACATACAGACCACATCTCACCAGTTCCACCTCTCCTCCAAAGTAGCATTGCTGCTGCTGGAGAAAGCGCTGGCCCCAGCTCCACTCCGCCCGCCATCTTTCACTACAGAAGAGGCTCAAATCAATAAGTGCCAGTGCATTGGATTTAATGTGCTCCTATAACCAGATCCATCTGGGACGCGCCAGTCTGCAGAGCAGGACAAAAAGACTCCCCTCTCCCTTTTCATACTGAGGGCCCAACTGCGGCTGCACTCACACACATAGATTACAGGACTTGGTTACCTTACTTTTAAACATTGTTACTTTTTAACATGTGTAAAGCAAACCTTTCTCAGATAAACCAGGAGTCTTGAGAGTACGGTTGAGTACAAAATGGCACCCTAATCCCTATATAGTGCACTATTTTTTTACCAGAGCCCTATGGATCCTGGCCAAAGGTAGTGCCCTATAAAAAGGGTCTAGGTAACTATTTGGGACACAACACAATTCAAATATGGTTGCTCACAGCGAGTGGACTGGCCCAGATTGAAATGATAGGTCAGTCCCTATTAATAGGTGTCCATGTTCCACTCTAGAAATGTAATCAAGTCTGGTAGTGACTGGGTCTGGTCACGTGACCAATGGGCGTTATGGTCGCTAGTCACTAGAGCGCTGCAAGCCCAATACCTCTTTTTCATATTTTATAACATTATTTGGATAAGGATTTATTTTTATTTTTAAGACTGATTAACAATGCCGACTACCCAAGGAGGCAAGAAAAACAGCGCTTCTCCGACTTCTTCCTCTATAGTTAAGCGTCAGAAGACACCCCTCAGCACTGAAACTGAGTCCTTCATATCTGCTGCGATTTCTGAGGCAGTTCCAAATCTAAAATTGTATCACCTATCGTTCCAAACAAATTTCCTGAAGACCTGGTTAAACCCAGAGGCTTCTGTTCCTTGGCATGCTATAGAAGAGTCAATAGTTTCTCCTATTAGATTACCAGATGTATTATTTTCTGGATTGACTCCTAAAAAAATGTGCATTATTGTTTGGACCCATTATAGCGTACTCAGTAAATGTGTGGAAAGCTACAGAGAAGCATATGAGATCTAATCTTAAATGGCATTCATACTCTCCAATATGGCGTAATAAATCATTCTTAGCGTGTAAGAAACCATTTATATCAGATTCTTGGTCTAAGAAGGGTATTTATACTTTCAAAAGACATATTCAATTTGAATGGACTCAAATTGTTGGAACTCAAGTTTCCAGGAAATCTGTCAGTGTTTTAATGTCCCAGGTGCATCATTTTGTCTTTACCTTCAACTCCGCCTATCCATGCGAGCCTATGAGGTCCCCTGGGGAGCAGGACTAGCAATACACCCATTGGTCAAAATTCTAACGGACAGACACCCCTTAAAAGGAGTTGTTTCTAATATCTATAGTCAATTAATTCTAGCAGCACAAAAACGATTAACTCTATCCACTGTATGGGAAAATATTTTACACTTGCTGGGAGACAGTATGGCAAAATATATTTGGATAATCTAGAAACCCCAATCACCAATTAATTAATTTAAACATTTGCCATAGAACCTAACTAACACCTCAAAAAAGACATCACATAATAAAAACTTGATGTTAAAAAAAATATATATATATATAAAATCAGGTCTGGAAGATAGATGCCCTTGGTCCTTTATAATAGAATTGACCTGTTATTGGCAGATGAATCAGCAACATGACATCATTATTCTACACAGCGGGCCGGGGGTACTTCCTGCTTACAGGCTTCAACGATAACATGATGACCCTAACTGACCAGACTAACACTATTGACCACATTGGGAAGTAGCCTGGTCCCAGATCTGTTTGTGCTCTTGCCAACTCCATTGCTGTGGGAAAATGTTTGGCGTGACAAGGAGTTGGCATGATAGCATAAACACAATGGCACTCAAGCTAATTGGGAGGAGCTAAATATTGGCAGATTTGGAATTGTGTTTGATTTCTGTAAGCTGAAAGTAACCCTGTATGATGTACGCTGTATTTCTGAGTCCACCTTAAAAGAGATGCATGGGAGAGGAAGGAGGGAGGACGGACTCACCTTGAATATGCCGACCCAGTCCTTCTGGTGTGGTTTGATGAACTGGGTGAGAGTGTAGTGACACTCTAGAGCAGCGTGGGGCAGGTAGCTCTTCCCCACGTTCTGGAAGATGACGTGTGCAAAGTTTGACGTGTCCATGGCACTGCCTACTGATGTCTCGTCCAGGAAGAGAGCCATCGATCACTCAGCACAGGCTGCATGGGAAGAGAACAACTGACAGCATAAGTTCTGTATCCCAAAAAAGGAAAGGTGACAGCATCTTCTACAAATGACAACAACAAGGTTTTCAATTCATGGTGCGACTGTATGGTATTTTTTTAAGCTGGAGTGTCTTGATATTTCGAAACAATGCTCAGTCTCCAGAGCATTGATAGTCCCCTGCTATCATCCAGAAGGCGAGGTCAGTACAGGTGCATCAAAGCTGGGACCGAGAGACAGAAAAACAGCTTCTATCTCAAGGACATCAGACTGCTAAACAGCCAACACTAGCACATTAGAGGCTGCTGCCTATAGACATAGACTAGAAATCACTGGCCACTTTAAGAAATGGAACACCAGCCACTTTAATAATGTTTACATATCTTGCATTACTCATCTCATATGTATTACTGTATTCTATACTATTCTACTGTATCTTAGACCATGCCACTATGACATCGCTCATCCATATATGTACAATACCAGTCAAAAGTTTGGACACAGGGTTTTTCTTTATTTTTACAATTTCTACATTGTAGAATAATAGTGAAGACATCAAAACTATGAAATAACACATATGGAATAATGTAGTAACCAAAAAAAGTGTTAAACAAATCAAAATATATTTTATATTTGAGATTGTTCAAATAGCCACCCTTTGCCTTGATGACAGCTTTGCACACTCTTGGCATTCTCTCAACCAGCTTCACCTGGAATACTTTTCCAACAGTGTTGAAGGAGTTCCCACATATGCTTAGCACTTGTTGGCTACTTTTCCTTCACTATGCCGTCCGACTCATCCCAAACCATCTCAATTGGGTGGAGGCCAGGTCATCTGATGCAGCACTCCATCACTCTCCTTCTTGGTAAAATAGCCCTTACACAGCCTGGAGGTGTTGGGTCATTGTCCTGTTTAAAAAAATTATAGTCCCACTAAGCCCCAAACCAGATGGGATGGCGTATCGCTGCAGAATGCTGTGGTAGCCATGCTGGTTAAATGTGCCTTGAATTCTAAATAGATCACAGACAGTGTCACCAGCAGAGCACCTCCACACCATAACACCTCCTCCTCCATGCTTTACGGTGGGAAATACACATGCGGAGATCATCCGTTTACCGACACCGCGTCTCACAAAGACATGGCGGTTTGAACCAAAAATCTGCAATTTGGATTCCAGACCAAAGGACAAATTTCCACCGGTCTAATGTCCATTGCTTGTGTTTCTTGGCCCAAGCAGGTGTCTTCTTCTTATTGGTGTCCTTTAGTAGTGGTTTCTTTGCAGCAATTCAACCATGAAGGCCTGATTCACACAGTCCCCTCTGAATAGTTGATGTTGAGATGTGTCTGTGACTTGAACTCTGTGAAGCATTTATTTGGGCTGCAATTTCTGAGGCTGGTAACTCTAATGAACTTATCCTCTGCAGCAGAGGTAACTCTGGGTCTTCCATTCCTGTGGTGGTCCTCATGAGAGCCAGTTTCATCATAGCGCTTGATGGTTTTTGCGACTGCTCTTGAAGAAACTTTCAAAGTTCTTGAAATGTTCCGTATTGACTGACCTTCATGTCTTAAAGTAATGATGGACTGTCATTTCTCTTTGCTTATTTGAGCTGTTCTTGCCATAATATGGACTTGGTCTTTTACCAAATAGGGCTATCTTCTGTACACATCCCCCACCTTGTCACAACACAACTGATTGGCTCCAACGGATTAAGAAGGAAAGAAATTCCACAAATTAACTTTTAAGAAGGCACACCTGTTAATTGAAATGCATTCCAGATGACCACCTCATGAAGCTGGTTGAGAGAATGCCAAGAGTGTGCAAAGCTGTCATCAAGGCAAAGGGTGGCTATTTGAAGAATCTCAAATATAACATATATTTTGATTTGTTTAACACTTTTTTGGTTACTACATGATTCCATATGTGTTATTTGATATTTTTGATGTCTTCACTATTATTATACAATGTAAAAAATAGTAAAAATAAAGAAAAACCCTTGAATAAGTAGGTGTGTCCAAACTTTTGACTGGTAGTGTATATATTCTTAATTCATTCCTTACTTAGATTTGTGCGTATTGGGTATATGTTGTGAAATTGTTAGATATTACTGCACTGTCAGAGCTAGAAGCACAAGCATTTCGCTACACCCGCAATAACATCTGCTAAACACGTATATGTGACCAATAAAATGTGATTTGACAGTGGGCCTATTAGTCTGGTACATTCAGTTAAGGCTCATTACTCTGTTGTTGCCATGGCGTGCATGACTACTGTTGTTGCCGTGGCATGCACGACTACTGTTGTTGCCGTGGCGTGCATGACTACTGTTGTTGCCGTGGCGTGCATGACTACTGTTGTTGCCGTGGCGTGCATGAATACTGTTGTTGCCGTGGCGTGCATGAATACTGTTGTTGCCGTGGTGTATATGACTACTGTTGTTGCCGTGGTGTATATGACTACTGTTGTTGCCGTGGTGTATATGACTACTGTTGTTGGCGTGGTGTATATGACTACTGTTGTTGGCGTGGTGTGCATGACTATGACACGCTCATCATCCCTGACTAGAGTTCACAAGGGTTGGTCTGTTCTGGTCTGTTCCCCAGCTCTTCACTAAACTATGCAAATCAATTACTCAACAAGCGGAAAGTTCAACACACCAACAACATAAGTCGATCTGGATAAGAGTGTCTGCTTAGTGACTAAAATGTTAAATGTAATCTAAATGTACCAACAAAGCTCTTATCTAAAAATGCAATTCAACTTCATTAGGACTGGGTGTTCTTCCTGCATTTAGCTTTGCAGTGTGGTTGGTTCACACAAAGCAGCAAGGATACCATCTCAATCAGACTGTTCTTATTTAGTAATCACAGTAATCCAGGTACGGCCTCCAGATGGAACATCCACTGAGACCTCTGAGGAAAGAACCAAACTAAAGGTTGTCGGTATATTTAGACAAAGGACTTGATCAGTGACCACAGTGAGAGAAAGTTTAATGTCACTGTTGGTTCAGAATTTGTGACTCCTTTGAGGGTTTAACTACTGTTACTAATGAGATGCGTCCCAAATGCTATTCCCCATAGTGCACTATAAAGGGTATAGATTTAGTCTGGCCTAAACTGTAGCCTGAATGTGCTGATGAATTCCTCTTGCCACAAAATCCGTCAGCATTTTCCCTGAAACAAGATAAGAGTTTCTACTTTCCACACTGTTGCAATGAGAAAGAAGTTTCAACAGTCAAAGGACCTGTGTAAAAATGTTGTCCTCGATCTCATTCTCAACAGATAAAAGTTATATCACTGAACCCTAGCTAAAAGTCTAATAAAGGTATGTAGGCTCTTTTTTAAAAGAATTATTAACTAGGCAAGTCACTTACGAACAAATTCTTATTTACAATGATGGCCTACCAAGAGGCCTCCTACAGGGACTGAGGCTGGGATAAAAAATGTATGAAAAAAAATAGTAGGACAAAACACGCATCATGACAAGAGAGACACCACAACACTACATAAAGCCAGACCTAAGGATCAGACATGATTAGCAGGAATGTCCAGTCTCTCTGTTCAGTCACAGTGACGTGTTCAGGAAAATGGTACACATGAGAAGTATCTAAGACAACATCGGTAAATAGAGAAAGAAAACACAGTCCAGGAGGTTGTAATCTAGGTAAAACACGCCAACAACACGCACCACTTATTCTCATACTAAGTAATGTCTAAAAACAGGCTTGTACTAAATCATTTCCAAAATTATGCAATTTGCTAGACAATAGCAGAGCATTGTTCGACATGCCAATTGTATGGGACTTAGAAAATAAACGGTTATACTTAAATTATACATTTATTATACGGATTGTGATGAGTGACATGAATATTAATTATCTGAATTGTTGACAACCCAGTGCGTGTGTCAGCCAGTGTGTTTGAGCCAAATTAATCACACAATGATGTAACTTTATGGCTAGCTGACGTTAGTTAATGTATAGTAATGGCATTAGAATTAACTGGGCAGGTATTATATGGCTAGATAGATTCCAGACATAAATACAGCCATGTGGATCAAAACAAAGAAAAGGCCTAGCTAAATCGTGTAGTTAAGCTATCATACTGCTGTAAATCGAAAATGTTACTTGTTTAGGCTAGTTAGCTAGCTAGATAACATATGCTAGCTAACTCCCTAATGATAGCCTAGATAGCTTGTTCCAATAGCTAGCTATGTATCTAGCTAGCTTTAACAGAGATTAATGACCATTTTCGAAAACGTGATACGGGGCAATGACTTCAGCCAACCTTGTACTATGTCCTCCCAAAATAGCGTGAGTTGTCCGTCAACCCTGCTAGCTAGCTAGCTGTTTGCTGCCCTGGCTTTAGCACGGACCCTTTGGCTAGTTAGCTATCATATCAAGTTACCAGGGCAAGACGAAGACATTTTTCAATAGTTGTTACTTTTTAATCGACAAGAGCACATAAGATGATAACGTACCCATTTGCCATGCTGAAGAGTAGAGGAAAACCAAAGATAGTCGTCAAAACTGTTATTGACGCAGTTGCTCGATGTTAAAGCGCAATCCCCGTCTTCTCTTCCTGGAATAGAACAACAACATTAGCTACATCACTTCCGGAAAAATACCGTTATTTGTCAACTGGGAATTCCATACTTGTTACAATGTAACAAATTGTTAACAACGTGTAGCTAACGATCTGAAAAACGCTGAATGGCACAATGAATATATATTTGACCCACTTTCTGATACAGGAAAGAAACTCTGAAATTTGAGTAGGACCCATCAAAGTGGTAGATGACAATATATTTGGCCCATTGTGGGTAAAGATGGTCCACCTTTTTCAGTTTCATTAGTTCTGTATGCGGTTGATATAAAGCAAATTATAAACTGGGTGGTTCGAGCCCTGAATGCTGATTGGCTGAAAGCCGTGGTATATCAGACCTTATGCCAGGGGTATGACAAAACATGTATTTTTACTGCTCTAATGACGTTGGTAACCAGTTTATAATAAATAGCAATAAGGCACCCGCTTTGCATCGTGCATAAGAACAGCCCTTAGCCGTGGTATAATTCCTCTCATAAGATAATGTTCCATAATATAGCAAACTGTTCCAACACCAGATACTGTTCCCCCATAATATTCCGCTCCTCCAGATACTGTTCCTCCATAATATTCCGCTCCCCCAGATACTGTTCCTCCATAATATTCCGCTCCTCCAGATACTGTTCCTCCATAATATTCCGCTCCCCCAGATACTGTTCCTCCATAATATTCCGCTCCTCCAGATACTGTTCCTCCATAATATTCCGCTCCCCCAGATACTGTTCCTCCATAATATTCTGCTCCTCCAGATACTGTTCCTCCATAATATTCTGCTCCTCCAGATACTGCTCCCCCATAATATTCCGCTCCCCCAGACACTGCTCCCCCATAATATTCCGCTCCCCCAGAGACTGCTCCCCCATAATATTCCGCTCCCCCAGACACTGCTCCCCCATAATATTCCGCTCCCCCAGAGACTGCTCCCCCATAATATTCAGCTCCCCCAGATACTGTTCCTCCATAATATTCCGCTCCCCCAGATACTGTTCCCCCATAATATTCCGCTCCCCCAGAAACTGCTCCCCCATAATATTCCACTCCCCCAGAAACTGCTCCCCCATAATATTCCGCTCCCCCAGATACTGTTCCCCCATAATATTCTGCTCCCCCAGATACTGCTCCCCCATAATATTCCGCTCCCCCAGATACTGTTCCTCCATAATATACTTTTACTCGATCAGACTTGATATAGTTAGGGGGGCTTGACATATTTAGGGAAACCATGACTGCCAAAGGCTGTATGTAACATGATAGTCATATTATGATGCAGTACAGTATGCCCCTTATGCCGTTATTATATAGTTTATGTGCTGATAACGTTAGGTTTCTTTATGGTTGAGCTATTGAAAACGCGTTTCCACCGCCTGGGCAGACTATTGAATTGGTGTTATTAACTACTGATTTTGCATTTCAGCGCTTGAGGTATGAAATCAGCCATGTCCTTCAAGTTCATACAGTTCGGATATCCCGCCCCCAATGTTTCTCATTGGATATAAACCCGGGGAAACGGCTTTGCGATTGGACAGAAAACGTGTCATTTACAACCCACACAATGATGTCACGCTGAATCCGAGGTCAGAAAGCAAAGAAGCATGGCCGCTGTTTTAAGGGGGTCTCGGAACCTATGGGGAAGGAGCCTCAAACATGTTGACTTTACTTTGGGTAAGGAGTTAAAAATTATAACAAAAATATAATATCTACCATCAATGTTGAGGACCTGTTTGATGGCAATTCCCTTATATGACACGAAAGGCACCGCTGCGTGCCAAATCAACGTTGAATAAAAGTTGATTAGCATTGGCTATTGTGGCTCGCTCACTTCTGCTAACTAGCTAGTTAGTTTGCTAAAATAGCTAGTTAGCTAAAGTCATGGGACGTTGGTTGATCGAAACATTTGTTTTATTGTTTATCAGGACAACCGATAGCCACCACCAGCAAATGTTCTAATCAGAGGTGTGTATCTCGCACAAGTAACAAGTTGAGGGTCAAGTCAAAGCCCACAGCTCTTGTCAGCAATTCAGTAATTGCCAAGCGAGTTCTGTATTGAATAGGGTGATTGTTTGCACAAAGGGGTGTATGCACTCACTAACTGTAAGTCGCTCTGGATAAGAGTGTCTGCTAAATGACTAAAATGAAAAGTGTGAGGCCAGGACAGATCATTGAGATGTAGCCCAACTATAGCTAGTCTGTTCTGCTGCATGTTTGATTTACATCTCTTCTCATACCAGTGCTGTGCCCCTACTGTCCTCACTGGTAGTTCAACTCTTACCATGACAACCCCACCTACTGTCCTCACTGGTAGTTCAACTCTTACCATGACAACCCCACCTACTGTGCTCACTGGTAGTTCAACTCTTACCATGACAACCCCACCTACTGTCCTCACTGGTGGTTCAACTCTTACCATGATAACCCCACCTACTGTCCTCACTGGTAGTTCAACTCTTACCATGATAACCCCACCTACTGTCCTCACTGGTAGTTCAACTCTTACCATGATAACCCCACCTACTGTCCTCACTGGTAGTTCAACTCTTACCATGATAACCCCACCTACTGTCCTCACTGGTAGTTCAACTCTTACCATGATAACCCCACCTACTGTCCTCACTGGTAGTTCAACTCTTACCATGGTAACCCCACCTACTGTCCTCACTGGTAGTTCAACTCTTACCATGACAACCCCACCTACTGTCCTCACTGGTAGTTCAACTCTTACCATGATAACCCCACCTACTGTCCTCACTGGTAGTTCAACTCTTACCATGATAACCCCACCTACTGTCCTCACTGGTAGTTCAACTCTTACCATGATAACCCCACCTACTGTCCTCACTGGTAGTTCAACTCTTACCATGATAACCCCACCTACTGTCCTCACTGGTAGTTCAACTCTTACCATGATAACCCCACCTACTGTCCTCACTGGTAGTTCAACTCTTACCATGATAACCCCACCTACTGTCCTCACTGGTGGTTCAACTCTTACCATGGTAACCCCACCTACTGTCCTCACTGGTGGTTCAACTCTTACCATGATAACCCCACCTACTGTCCTCACTGGTGGTTCAACTCTTACCATGATAACCCCACCTACTGTCCTCACTGGTAGTTAAACTCTTACCATGATAACCCCACCTACTGTCCTCACGGTAGTTAAACTCTTACCATGATAACCCCACCTACTGTCCTCACTGGTGGTTCAACTGTTACCATGATAACCCCACCTACTGTCCTCACTGGTGGTTCAACTGTTACCAAAACCCAACCTTGTGAAAAACGTGACCTAGCTCTCAAACTCTAGGTGGCATTCTGCCTTCTCCCTACAGTTTTCAGCGGTTAGCTTCGCCCATGACTGGCTCATGTCAACTACAATCCTGACGCTGTGTTGTAACTTTTAGAAACGTCAATAATTATAGCTTGGAAAACAATAATGGCGGCTTTCGAAACACGGCCCTTACATCAGCGACAAAGATTCCTTCATATAAAAGATGCACTCACTGTAGAAATTGTGCACAGATACCCTTACACTCAGGTGTTCGGAGCATGCTAGATAGCTAATTAGCACAGGTCTGTTTTCTGTTAAAAAAGAACTGTAACATGGAGATATGTCCATGTGGGCAAGACCAACCCTAACCCTATAAAGGTGTGGATCCTTTATTTATTATTATTATTTCTCGCTGATATGAAAGGGCCTTTCAATATATGCTTCCAAAACCGTACCACAAGCGATGTGTGTTAATGTTCAGACCGAGCATCGGGGCGCTTAACAAAACTGCCCCATACAGAAGACGCCTTCTTCCAGTGACTCTTATGTGTAATGTAATGGAACTGAGTCATGATCAAGGGTTAGTGACCTTAATTGCAATGGCAGTAGGTCTAGCACACAAGACCGGGGTTGCGTCCCAATAACCTTCATTGAATTGACTGGCACTGGTACATGGAAACACCCTCTAGCCCATGCCTACACCAATCTAATGCCTTTATGTTTGTGGGAGGACACACTTCAGCAGGAAGTAGAGATTATTGAGACGCAGCCAAGGGGTCTTTCTGAGTGTGTGTGTGTGGTAGTTCCCTAATGCCTCGTTCAAATGCTAGTCGGAACTAGGAAACTCTGACATTTCCGACTTGCTGATTCGTTGAAAGTGGCACGTGTATGGCTAAAATCAGTTAGCGAGTCAGACATTTCAGAGTTTCCAAGTTCCAACTAACGCGTGAATGCGGCGTTAGTCCAACAGTGGCAGGTCACGTGTGTCTTTCCACTGAAGCCACTATGAAGATTGATTGGGAGAGCCAGCCATGTGAGAGACCTGCAGCCTGGATGCCTGCCCCACAGTGTATTTATAAGATGCCCTTTGGCCCAATACATCTCTACTTTCATCCAAAACCTTCGTTCTATCCTTCTGTTTTATAGGAAATGGTGAATGGGTTCACTACTGGCAGGTTTACTGCTTTGATATGCAATTATCGGGTTAGCATTAGCTTGACTGGAACCAGCTACATACAAGGGCTGCAGTGGGTTTTCATATCAAATGGTTTAGGATTTGCAATTAAACATGTTTCTTTATTCTCAGGACAAAATGAATGTCTGGAAGCAATGTAGAAATGTCTGGCTACCTTTCCTTGGTCCTAATTTGTTTTTATCCAGCTTGCCTCTGACATTACCCACTGGAATGTACAATACAGGTCTTGGTTAACTATTGATAGGGCTGGGTTATGTTTGGATTTCATTGAAACAGAAGTGCAAGGCCTAGATTAGAAGTGGCCTTGATGTTTCAATGGACTAGGGAGCCTTTTGACAGCATTTTGCAAGAGACTATAGTTTTTCACATTCCGGTCATTTCTTTTTGTTAGTGAAGCCTACACAGAAAAGCTGTGTTAGAGCTTTCTCAGCTTGGCTGAAAGGTTTACAAAAGGCCTAGGGTAGTCTAGCCATCTGTCAATAACACCGCTCCTTACAAGTTGTTCCTGGGGTGTATTAGGAACCAAACGGGCTGAAACTGGGAGGGACCTAGGCCTACCTGAACTTGTCCAATAAGGAACATTAGTTTTCATTGGAATGTTTTGCTACGGATTGCACCGGTTTGCACTAATGAATACACCCCTGTACCCCCCAGTCTCCAGCAGGTCCATGGCTTCTAAGACCCAGGTGGGTTTCATCGGCCTGGGGAACATGGGAAAACCAATGGCCAAGAACCTGCTGAAGCACGGATACCCCGTCATCGCCACTGACGTCTTCCCTGAGTCCTGCAAAGAACTGCAAGAGTTGGGTGCCCAGGTGGGACACAAAACTATCTTTCTTGTTTTCTAATGGCAGCGCATTGAGCGCAATGCACCGGATGATGGCATGCCATAGCGCTCTGTTTGTGATGATAGCTGGTAGGTGCTAAAAAAACACGAACAAAATACCATGACTGAAAACTCTATTGTAGATAGGTGGAACCACTTTAATTAGTGTCCAATCCAAACAAACTGAGTCCATCATAAGATTTGCCTCTCGTCATTGCCTATCTACTTCTTACTTTAATCCTGATGGTTGTGCTTGCCTGGGGTGTAGCTTATTCATTATGCACCAACAGACTAAAACAGGGAGGGACTACCTGAACTTGTCCAATAAGAAACACTCGTTTTTGAAACATTTTGCTACGGTGAGCCCTAATGAGTAAAGCCCTGTTTTGTCAGATCGTGGATAACCCTGCGGAGGTGGCAGACCAGGCAGACCGCATCGTTACCATGCTGCCCTCCAGTCCCAACGTCATCGAGGTTTACACTGGACCCAACGGTATCCTCAAGTAAGATCCCTTGCTCTCAATTACTCACTGGCTGTGTCCCAAATGGCACCATATTCCCTGTTCCCTTTGTAGTGCACTACTTTTCACCAGAGCCCTAATAAAAGCAGTCTCCAAGTCAAGTCACTTAGCCATCTGTCTTTAACAGAAACCCTTCAGACTGTTGTTTAAACTATAAGGTGGGTACTTTACTGTTCTACAGGAAGGTCAAGAAAGGCTCGCTACTCATCGACTCCAGCACCATCGACCCAGCCGTTTCCAAGGAGATGGCCGTGGCCTCGGAGAAGATGGGGGCTGTTTTTATGGACGCGCCTGTGTCAGGAGGTAAGGACTAATAGGGCTGTGTTCCAAATGTCACTAATCCCTATATAGTGCACTAGTGTTGGCCCGGGCCCATTTGGGGGGTCTCTGCTGCAATCTGAGAGGACCAGCCTTTCCACTCCTTAATTGTTGAAATGGACCAGATTTAGGAGATGGAGCTCTCTAGCGCATTTGTGGGCCGCGATGTGGATTATTTCAGAACCCAGCATCTGGAGTTTGATCCGATGACCCTTCCACCCAAACGCTCCGTTCTCAGATCCCAGCAACCTAAAAATCTCCTGCTCTCTCTCTCTTTATTTGTGCCCCTCCTCTTCTGAAAACATCTGGTTTTGAAAGTCTACTACCAGTTCATCACTCCATCTCATAGCACAACTTTACAACAATTACTAATCTTTTTACTGCAAACCATTTGACCAAGTTGTATAAAGAGAAACATCTCCATCATGATCATATGTGTACTCATGTCCGTTGCCACATGTATCTCTGTGAATTACACTGGGAGGAGGACTGCATTGTATTGCTCCTGACAACTCGGTGACTCTACCCAGGACAGCAGACTCCCATGTGGGCATAGGTTCAGGTTAAAATGGCCGACGCTGGATCATTTCCTTTCATGTCTGACAAAATGGTGTATCCATCCAGTCTCTCTGCTTCTCATGTAGATGGTTGAGCCTGGGTCATAAAGAGGAGGAGTACCTTACCTATGTGACAGCCTGGGTCATAAAGAGGAGTACCTTACCTACCTGACAGCCTGGGTCATAAAGAGGAGTAATACCTTACCTACTTGACAACCTGGGTCATAAAGAGGATGAGTACCTTACCTACTTGACAACCTGGGTCATAAAGAGGATGAGTACCTTACCTACTTGACAACATGGGTCATAAAGAGGAGGAGTACCTTACCTACTTGACAACATGGGTCATAAAGAGGAGGAGTACCTTACCTACTTGGCAACATGGGTCATAAAGAGGAGGAGTACCTTACCTACTTGACAACATGGGTTATAAAGAGGAGGAGTACCTTACCTACTTGACAACATGGGTTATAAAGAGGAGGAGTACCTTACCTTCCTGACAACCTGGGTTATAAAGAGGAGGAGTACCTTACCTACCTGACAACATGGGTCATAAAGAGCAGTAGGAGTACCTTACAGGACCTGGTCAAAAGTAGTGCACTAAATAGTGAATAGGCTGCCGTTTGGGATGCAGCCACTGTGTGGGGGGTAGGGAAGATGAGGCGAGCCGTACTGGCCTTCAGAAAGGCTCCAAGCCGTAAAACTCACTATCACAGTCTTGGGAACACACACACACACTGTCGCATACGCTACACACACTGTTTGTTTGAACTCAGCCTTTTAACTTGAGGAAAGGCACTTTCTTTGAGTTGATGTTGGCCTATTTTACGATCAGGCCCTAAAGATTAGTAATGATTTATATGCGTCTTTCCTGCGGCAGTGCTCATGGATTAAGGCTGTCCAGCTTCCCACATTGAACTTGGGTGGCTGCAGGTCACAGGGGGGTGTGTGTGTGGTTAGAGTCAAGTATTGCAGCATGTTACTACCTTGATTCTGTGCTGGAATGCCAGTGGTTGAACATGTTATCAGTGGTCAGAAAACACAAACCACTTGAGGACAGTGTGTGTGTGTGTGTGTGTAGGACAACACATGTTGCATGGCAGTAATAGAGCACAGAGGAATGAGAGGAGACTGGTGTCATTGTTACCCAGGAGATGGTACTGTAACCAAGGAGACCACACACACACACACACAAACCCAGGAGCACACATCATGTTTAACTTCCAACTCTGCTTGTTCTGAATCCAGCAAGGAGCTTTGCTGTAGCCCAATTCAGACCAATCCAGAGTACCTTCTCCAACCCAGACTTACTTGCATAGTGCTATTTTATTGTGAGAGATGGTGTATATAATCAGGATGTTCCCTGTGCTTTGAGAGACTGTAAAAAACACATTGTCCCTCTGGTTCTCTGTCTTTCATGTGTTGCCTCTTCTACCCAGAGCCCACATTGCGTCAGAGAGGTTTGGCAGCAGACACACTGTTGGAAGGAATGCCTTGTTTTCTGGAGCAATAATAGGAAATCCACAACTTGGGTTGCGTCCCCAAATGGCACCCTGTTCCCTATATAGTGCACTACTTTTGACCAGAGCCCCACGGGGCCCTAGTTAAATGTAGTTCACAATATAGGGAACAGGGTGCTATTTGGGACGCTCCCCTGCGCTGTCAGCGGTAGTCATCTTACAATAACCTAGTCCCAAATCCAGTCATTGCGAATTGTTTTCTTATAGATTTTCATTTCAATGAATGGACTTGTATGTAAAACCTTGGGAAATGTTTATCATGAAAGGCTACTGTAGTGACTGGAATGAAAACGTTTGACCACAGAACTCCTACGTAGCCACCAACAAACACATTCACTTTCACTGTAACACACGTCCTTACAGAGACTCAGTAATTGGTGTGTGTGTTGTTGGTTCCTAGGCTGTGTGAGATGGCAGAGCTGGAATCGTCACACACTCACTGCTCATTAGTATGGCAGAGAGAAAGAGAGCCTGTAACTTTGGCAACAGAAATGAAAGGGTTGTCTTTTTATGTACGCACTTTGACGATTTGCGTAGCTTGTTCAAGTTTTTAATGCGTTTGAGAAAATCTCCCCCATTTTTAAAAAATGGTTACCCCACCACATTTGGCATGGGATTTGAGACATCTCTTTCTCTCTGTGCTCTAGACAGCTTTTTGCTTCCACTTCATTTAGTCTAAATATGTTCAGCTACCTTTCACCACAACCTCACTTTTCCTTTCAGTTGAATTTATGTGGAATTACTTTCTCACCCAAACTTGGTGAGCGAAGGGTGGGTGTTGGGACAAGGGAACAAACTACTGTTTAGTAAAGTGCTTTGTAGATTTGCATCCATCTTTCCGTGATTAACTCATAACAGTTTTGAGGAGCTGAGAAGCGACAGCAGTGACTGACAGACATACTGTTCTAATGAAACCGACATGCGTGTTTTATATGCTACAAGCACGGCCCATCCCAAGGCCCGTGCGTGCGCCTGTCTGGTGTGTGTGTGTGTGTGTACAACGTTTCCACTTCACCAAAGTCTTCATCAGGTATTCTCAAGTTTAGGATGTGCATATCACCCTCCTTTTCTCCAGGTGTGGGGGCTGCCAGCTCGGGGAAGCTAACCTTCATGGTGGGGGGAGTAGAGACGGAGTTTACTGCAGCCCAGGAGCTGCTCACCTGTATGGGAGCCAACGTGGTGTACTGTGGGGCCGTCGGCACTGGACAGGTAGGCATTAACATTTACAAGAGTTACGTCTCAAATGGTACCCTATTCCCTATATGGTGCACTACTTTTTGACCAAAGGCCCTGGTCAAAAGTAAAACACTTTAGGGAATAGGGTACCATTTGAGACGCACAGCGCACACAATACATTCATACTAGGGGCATTATGGGTGGATTATTACAAAACGACGTGTGACTGCGTAGGATGTAACCAAGGGCCTGTTTCTTACAGGCTGCCAAAATCTGCAACAATATGCTGCTGGCGATAGGCATGATCGGAACCTCTGAGACCATGAACCTTGGCATCAGGTTGAGTATTGCCAATACGATCTCTGCTGTAAATGTATCTCCGACAAAATATGTTGTGTTGCACTTAACGCTTGTTGAACTAGAACCATGCCGTGAGAATTGTACATATCTGTAACACTACACTCTTAAAGTAACTATGCAATGGAAAATCTCCTTTTTAAAAGCACATACTCTATCAACTGATGTCTACATGTTGTAAATGACTCGTCCTTTACTTGTAGTTGTGGTTAAACCAGCAATCAGAGAAATGACACACGGTAAACAGTAACCCACGTTAAACTTGTAACCGAAACTAATGGTAAAAAAATGCTTGTGATTTCCTGAATCTGTCCGTCTGGCCCCTGACAGACTAGGTCTTGACCCTAAGCTACTGGCTAAGATCCTGAACATGAGTTCAGGCCGCTGCTGGTCCAGTGACACCTACAACCCTGTACCTGGTGTCATGGAGGGAGTCCCCTCTGGAAACAACTACCAGGGAGGCTTTGGGACCCAACTCATGGCCAAGGTGGGTCTCTCCCTCACTCTTGTTTACTCCATCTCTCTCCATCTCTCTCTGTTTACTCCATCTCTCTCTGTTTCTCTCTCTCTCTCCATCTCTCTCTGTTTCTCTCTCTCTCTCCATCTCTCTCTGTTTACTCCATCTCTCTCCATCTCTCTCTGTTTACTCCATCTCTCTCCACCTCTCTCTGTTTACTCCATCTCTCTCCACCTCTCTCTGTTTACTCCATCTCTCTCCATCTCTCTCTGTTTACTCCATCTCTCTCCATCTCTCTCTGTTTACTCCATCTCTCTCCATCTCTCTCTGTTTACTCCATCTCTCTCCATCTCTCTCTGTTTACTCCATCTCTCTCCACCTCTCTCTGTTTACTCCATCTCTCTCCACCTCTCTCTGTTTACTCCATCTCTCTCCACCTCTCTCTGTTTACTCCATCTCTCTCCATCTCTCTCTGTTTACTCCATCTCTCTCCATCTCTCTCTGTTTACTCCATCTCTCTCCATCTCTCTCTGTTTCTCTCTCTCTCTCTGTTTACTCCATCTCTCTCCATCTCTCTCTGTTTACTCCATCTCTCTCCATCTCTCTCTGTTTACTCCATCTCTCTCCACCTCTCTCTGTTTACTCCATCTCTCTCCACCTCTCTCTGTTTACTCCATCTCTCTCCATCTCTCTCTGTTTACTCCATCTCTCTCCACCTCTCTCTGTTTACTCCATCTCTCTCCATCTCTCTCTGTTTACTCCATCTCTCTCCATCTCTCTCTGTTTACTCCATCTCTCTCCATCTCTCTCTGTTTACTCCATCTCTCTCCATCTCTCTCTGTTTACTCCATCTCTCTCCATCTCTCTCTGTTTACTCCATCTCTCTCCATCTCTCTCTGTTTACTCCATCTCTCTCCATCTCTCTCTGTTTACTCCATCTCTCTCCATCTCTCTCTGTTTCTCTCTCTCTCTCCATTGGAAGACGTTTAGTACACAAATGTTTGTGAGTGACACAGCAGATGATTCTTCAGGGGCTCTTTAATTTCCTGTGACTTTATTTTAGTTAATTTCTCTGTCAATAATAGTATTAATAACTTTACATGTAATGTGAAAGAGGTGTGCCTTTGACATGTTTAACTGTGCTGTGTACAACAAGCGGTGATGGCAGAGCACTAATGAGTGTTTCTCCTCTTAAGGACCTGGGGCTAGCCCAGGCCACAGCCACCAACACCAAGACCCCTGTCCCTCTGGGCTCCCTGGCCCACCAGATCTACCGCATGATGTGTGCTCGGGGCTACGCCGGCAAAGACTTCTCCTCCGTCTTCCAGTTCCTGCAGGAGGATGAGAATAAGGAGGAAGGCCAATAGGGGTGGGGAACACCACCCCACCTCTGCCCCATCCATAGCCTTACCAGGGTCTGTTCCATACAAGACTACTACCATGTAGTTGGGGTGCGTCGGTTTGCCCCCCTCTCCCCAGGACTTGTCAAGACGTGTGTATTGGGTCAAAGCCAAGAGAGCGAGCCGTGATGTGACAGATCATCTTAACAGAGTACTATACTACACTATGTCTCTAAGATGGGGGTCATGTGACCTGTGTGTGTGATCCTGCGTTTTGTTAAAGTAGCACTCCTTTAATGTTTTAGATCGCTAGGCTAGAAGACAGTGGATGTTTGAGGTGTGGGGAGGTTCTCCAAAGTCACTGTCGCTAACCACTACCGCTATCACCATGACTATATCGGTGCTACCCTAACACACGTCGCCATTGAAAGCCACCCAGGCGTTGTCAAGGAAATGACCCAAGTTAGACTTGTTAACGACCACACTCACTCGTCAACAATAGACCACTGAGACTTCAGATGATTCTTAGTTCTAGTCACCACTCACTCACTGCAACTTCACGTGTATTGATCCTGATCATTGATTTGTTTGAGTTGTTTTTCACTTCCTGTTGTGGAGGGATAGAATGTTCCTGTCTTATTTGTATGTGTTTTAATGTTTAATAAAAGGTGAGAGATTGTAGGAGTGTTTTTTTCCATCCAGTGATATGTCAATCATTGCTAGTGATTATTGGATTGCTTTTTGACCCACTGCCCTAAACCCTCGCACAGCTGTACAGTCTGTTTTGAAGGAGGAGATGTACTGTGTCCGTACAGTCTGTTTTGAAGGAGGAGATGTACTGTGTCCGTACAGTCTGTTTTGAAGGAGGAGATGTGCTGTGTCTGTACTGTGTTTGCAGGAGGAAGAAGAGGTGCCTGATGATGAGACTGATCCAGATGATTAGATCATTCTTATTTTATTAAGCGCCTCGTTAGAGAGGGTAAGCGCACTTTAAAGTTTTGCATCACAGTACAAATATGTATTCTAGTAAAGGAATGGTGAAAAGAGATGTCTGAGGTGTTGCATTATTAAGCCAGCCCACATACTGTCCTTCATGTCTGTAATAATATGCCATTTAGCAGACGCTTTTATCCAAAGCGACTTACAGTCATGCGTGCATACATTATTTTTTTTTTGTGTATGGGTGGTCCCGGGGATCGAACCCACTACCTTGGCGTTACAAGCGCCGTGCTCTACCAGCTGAGCTACAGAGAACCACTGTAGGTTACTGCTTTTATTTTGGGAAATAAGAACTGGGGTGTATTCACTAGGTACCAAACAGAAACAAATGGCTGAAACGGGGAGGAAATAACCTGAACTTGTCCAATAAGAAACGCATGTTTTTGTTTGCGAAATGTTTTGCTACATTGCGCACTAATTAATACACCCGGCCCTGATTTAACGTAAGCGCTCATGAATTCTGCATACACGGGAAGTGTGGCTGGCTGCTACAGTATAGCTGCTTCCTATTGGTCAAGCAAAATGAACAATGCAGTGTGCTGTACATGCAGAGGAGAAGATGGCCAAAGACTGCCAGAAGTGGAGCGACTCTGTTGCTGCCCTATGCGACCAGCCAGCCGGACGGGGAGGAGTGAGCCAGCGTGCACGTGACTGGGTGAATGTGGTTGTGTAGTAAGCCTATAGAATTCAATAGGGGTTCTTATACACAGAGTATACCAAACATTAGGAATACTGAGTTGCCCTCAGAACAGCCTCAATTCGTCGGGCCATGGACTCTACAAGGTGTCGAAAGTGTTCCACAGGGATGCTGGCCCATGTTGACTCCAATGCTTCCCACAGTTGTGTCAAGTTGCCTGGATGTCCTTTGGACCATTCTTGATACACACTGGAAAATTTAGTGTGAAAAACCCAGCAGCGTTGCAGTTCTTGACACAAACCGGTGCACCTGGCACCTACTACCATACCCCGTTCAAAGGCACTTAAATATTTTGTCTTGCCAATTCACCCTGAATGGCACATATACACAATCCATGTCTCAATTGTCTCAAGGCTTAAAAATCCCTTTAACCTGTCTCCTCCCCTTCATCTACACTGATTTGAAGTGCATTTAACAAGTGGCATCAATAAGGGGTCATAGCTTTCACTTGGATTCACCTGGTCAGTCTGTCATGGAAAGAGCAGGTGTTCTTAATATTTTGTCCACTCAGTGTATATGATGCATTGGAGTTTGCCAATATGAGGTGGGAGAGGCCTTCCAAAGTGTGTCAGGAAAAACAGAAAACTTGTAGAAGCAAGAAAGGAAGTGCTTCCAGGATACACCAGCAGCACTTTGTAGATTGAAGGGGCTCTTTAGTTAAGGGGTGAAATGGTCATCAAGAATCAAAGAGGTCCTTGTTTTCTGATGGAAATAGAAAACGGTTGTATTCTCTTTCCTTCCCTTGATCTCTCGCTCTCTCGCTCGCCCAAGACAAAGAAGAGAGCGGCATGTTTCTGATCTAGTTTTTCCAAGAGAGACACTGAGAGGCCAGGATGCCATAGGTCACACGATCACAAGGCTAGCCCATAAAAAGTCCATTAAGCACTGGAGACTAAGTGCAGTGTTATCTGCTTGCCAGCTATTACAAACAGAGCACCACTTTGGTCCTATATCCTATAGAGCAGAGCAACCAGGCCAGGCAGGCCAAAGTGAAAGGTTTCCCTGGGTGTCTCTGAGTTAGCTAGAGAGCCTGGGAGTTCTACACAGAGTGTGCGTTCCAAATGGCACCATATTCCCTATATCGTGCACTACTTGTGCCAGAGCACTATGGGCCCTAGTCACAAGTAGTGCACTTTGTAGGAATCGGGTCCAATCTGAGATGAAACCACTGTCGCAGGAAGAGGCAGAGCAAAGGGAGATGCTGTTGCTGGTTGTTTAGCTTGGGTTGGGGAGGGGGGCGGGATCACTGATACATGTTGTGGACTTGACTCTTATTTTTTTTTAGGCACAATGGTGATAAAGCACCGTTGTGCCTCAATCAATCTACTGTGACTATAAATGCAGTGCAGTTAGCGAAAGGATCATTGAAATGGTGTGATCTTGAATAGGAGTGTGCCCTCTTCCACCTCTGCAGGTTGTAGCCTCCCGACCAGCAGCCAACTGCACTGACACCTCTTCCACCTCTGCAGGTTGTAGCCTCCCGACCAGCAGCCAACTGCACTGACACCTCTTCCACCTCTGCAGGTTGTAGCCTACCGACCAGCAGCCAACTGCACTGACACCTCTTCCACCTCTGCAGGTTGTAGCCTCCCGACCAGCAGCCAACTGCACTGACACCTCTTCCACCTCTGCAGGTTGTAGCCTCCCGACCAGCAGCCAACTGCACTGACAGAAGTGAGTAAGGAACTGTGTACTGTTCAAAGTGCACAATATATTCCGAAGTTAGTGCTTTTCTGTTCAAATTTTATGGAGCCGACTGACAATTATGGAAATTAAGTATTTTGCTCATAAGTGTTAGACATAAAGGGAATTATTTACCAGGTTTGGCTCCACAAAAAATGCATGACTATTTTCTATATGTGTGTTGCTATTAGTGAATTAAATCCCCATGCCAGCACACATTCTGACTAGCAGGGATCAATAATGGCTGTCCACTCACTGAAAAGTACAGTTTATTACATACGCTATTTATAATTTATAAACTAAGCAGGTGATCCAGTGTTTGTAAAAACGAAATAGGCTACAAGATTATATTGTGATATTACCTTCCTTTCTAGAGATTTCGTTCAAAGGAATAAAACAATATTGCATTTTTCTATATAATCATTCACTCATTCTCGTATAAGTTGGCGTAGGGTGTATCTACACGTAGTTGTATTGTATTATCTAAAGAGCTACACACACTAGTCAGTTAGCAGAAGTCTGTATGTTTTCATGGAATTAATTCAACAACGCTCATCCGGCAGGACGCGTCATTCGCTGATTTTTACTTCTACGCCAACATTAATGTCAATTTGGACGTCAAATATAATAATAATTATGATGAAATGATGAATGGTTTAATAATAAGTTAATAGTTATGTTATTAGTTTAATAATTGTATTTATTCAATTTCGCATAGGACATCGCTGTTTGTTATTCACATTTGTGTTAGGCCAAACTAAAAATATTTTAGGAAAATGTTGTATCGCCTAGTATTTCTGAACTGTTTCTATTTCAAAATGTACCCTTAACGAACATTTAATTTCTATAACATCTGAAGGGTCATACTCAGACGAATGTTATAGCTAGTAGGCTATAGGCCAATTAACATCTAAATAGTTGGTTGCTGCAATTAAGCGAAGTCCTTAATGAGCCACGGCCAAATAATAAACAATACAATCATATTTAAGAAATGCAGTTCAAACCGGTTTATTGGATTAGAACAAAATGTGTACATTACCATCTACACAGGCCACTTAGCTACAAATTTGAGTCACATTCAAACTCAGTTCTTAAGTAGACCATCAATTTATAAAAAACTATACTTTAGAATGACAATATGCATAGGATTAGACTGATTCGGCGTTGTTTTATACGACTATATCATTCGCAAAACAGTATTTCAAGGCCTACTATATATTCCTCATGGCTTGTGTTAGTGTCGGCTTGGATGAATGGGATTACCCGGCCGATATACAAAGACAAAAATGTGTTTGTTGGCATAGCATTAAGGAGATAGATTGGGGGTAAGGCCCTGGGACAGACTAGCATCCTGTTCAGGGGGGTGATTGCCCATTTTAATTATTAAAAGGTCTTAATTGACTTCTACCATCATGTGAGCCTATGTGTTTTATTTTGTGAAACGAAAAATACACCTATGAAGGCCTACTGAAGATACACAGACACGCATACACACACATGATAACACACGCACTATACACACACGAACACATGAATTTTGTGTTGTAGATATGTGGTATTAGATACTTGCACATTGTTGATTTTCTGTCGAATTTCTATAAAGTGCATAGCCTACCGCATTAAAATATGACGTTAAAATAACCCTTTCAATATTTTAGCGGGTCAAAGGTGTCTTTGAAAATTACTTGAGCGTCGATTACTATGTCCTCTAGATCTATCAACCTTTTGATGAACGAATTTACGCAAGGACCCTGATATGATTTGCTAAAACTATAGGCCCAATGTATAGCCTCTTTCTACAGTGTGCGCTATGCCCACGCTGATTCAGGGCCCACAGCCAATGTGTGGCTATGGCACCGCAAGCCATATTTATCTAGGAAGAGCCTGAGTGTGTGTCCATCATGCCAGATAGGAGTATAGGTTAGATCCCTTCCTTTCCCTCACCGGCCCACTCCACCACTGCACTGGGGGTCTGGTCATATTCGATGTTGGTAGTAGCATCGCGTCATTATTTTATTTATGACTAGCTACATGACGCTTTTTCAATGACTGTGGTAGGGCCGCTAATGTCTCTACTGCGACCATTGAATGATCTCAAAGCCGCATGAATATAGGCATA
Organism: Coregonus clupeaformis; assembly: GCF_020615455.1. NCBI lineage: Eukaryota > Metazoa > Chordata > Actinopteri > Salmoniformes > Salmonidae > Coregonus > Coregonus clupeaformis. Next base: position 44,798 of record NW_025535036.1, read on the forward strand.
AATAACATAGGCCTAACATATGGTTTAACATGACAGCCCAGCCTCATTGAACTCGGCTCTATTCGCAGAGAAGAGAAGGGAAGGAGTTCTGACTGAGTTTAGCAGACATGGCGATGGCTGTGATATTTCCTGCCCACTCGGTTGGATGGCAATTCGCCCAAGGCTTGGAATGAAACACCATTAATAGTATAGCAGTAGGTCTAAAGCGGAGGCCTATCCCTCATACCCTCCAAAAGAACTTGGTAACAGCATCGACCGAAACCGTGGAACCAGATTTCAATTGATATGTCCAATTGCTACAATCGGTGGTCGAAAATAAAAACTTTTTTGGCGGCAGTTTTGCAGGATATTGTATATTCGGGTCATGAGTCTTGTAGATCTACTATATGTCTACTTTTGGATCTCAAACATATAGGGACAGGCTATATATTGGGAACGGTGTATCAGGGAAAACACGGGCAGTTCAATAGCTATGAAGAATACAGGTTAAGACATTTTAGGGCAGTGTCACAACCAAATCCTAATTGTCTCCTGCAAATACCTTAACCATAAAAGGCACCTTCTCGGCCTATTGTCTTGGTGCTGGTGCTTGTAAAATGTCGAATACATTGTTATTCAATTATTCCAACCAACTACATCTAATGGAAGAAATGCCGTACAATTTGTTCATTCGTTCTCTCTCACAGACAAAGCCAGTGGCGATGTTGTAACCTGTAGCCTTTTGCTAATTCTAACTTAAAATAAGATATAGTCTAGCTTCATTTTTTCTTTTTCTTTTAGACCCAAGTTCCACATTTTATATTTGTGCACAAGTAAAAATGCAATTTCACAAACAGTTACATTGTCATTGATTCGAATTGATTAGCTCAATTTGTTCATCTAGTAGCCTGTAGCCTAACTGAGATAGCCTGTTATTACCACGTGCATAACAAATCATGAGAGAGCAGAATGTTTCTCTCGTTCCTAATGAGCTGAAAAGCTGGTGCAGTTTAACTTCTCTTTGAAACCACAGTTTCCTATTGTCCGCTAATGTTTTACGTGTCTGAAATGCGAATAGAATAGGTTTAGGCCTGGCAAACTAGGAACTATGTCTTTAACCCTGGAGAAATGCCACGTCGGTAAACACGAAAACCGGTCGGATGCCCTTACATTTTTATGTTCAGCATGTTTCTACAATTACATAATTTCCTCACTACTTTGCCAAAAGCTCACATGGACAAATGAATACATATTCTTCCCCCCCAAGTCACTAAGAAATGCTACAGGCTATATTGAATAAGCGCAGAGGTTTCTTTAAACATCGTCAAACGATCACCAAAGTGTATTTTCAACAATGTACTTGGGGTTGTTTTTCTCACCTTTCCTGAAGGAATTCAAGCCATACGGTCAGTGGTTGAATGACAACAACATCTCTGGCTAGACGGACTGCAACTAACTTTCAACTTGACCTTGTCCTTGGCCTCCAGCAGTCTAACCCATATATGTAAAAGACCTCGCTGCCCAATAGTGTGCTAGCTGCTTTCTGTGGGTAGGTTATAAACATTTAAGCCTATAAGAGACTGAACAGCAGATAGTATAAAAATGTATGCACTCACTAACTGTAAGTCGCTCTGGATAAGAGCGTCTGCTAAATTACTAAAATGTAAACTGTAAATAGAATAGCAGTGTGTTTCATGCCGTGGCATGCATGGTTTACTTTTCAGTGAATTTTATGCACAGACTATTCATGATTTCCTTTACAGATTGCATGACTGAAATTTCTCCACCAAAGCATTTTAATGTAGTTTCACCTTCCTTGATAGTTTCCTATTAGCCCAAAACAAAATGTAGGATACTTCGTGTATAATTAAAATGTGGGATAAAAACGTATCGAACAAAAACATGGATTGGTGTATTTTGCAGCACGTTGTTTCCAAGCTCTGCGCATTCTGGTCTTTTCCAGACTCACACGGTGTAGTAAAAAAAAGAATATTAATTAATTAATTTGATTTGAATCAACCCATTGAACATATTTCGTACAAACTGCCTTGTTTAATGTTATTTATTTAACCTTTATTTAACTAGGCAAGTCAGTTAAGAGCAAATTCTTATTTACAATGACGGCCTTGGCCATATAACTGTTGATAAATTGAAATGCGGAATGGTTGCATGCATAAATCTGCGTCCACCGCCTCTCCATTCTACTGTTTTTATCAGCATTTTGACAAACAGGATTTTAACGTGTCAGTCTCCATCCATGTGATGTTTCCTCAGCAAAATTCTAGGCTATAAACCAAGAATGACATCAGACAGATTCCAATGAAGAATGAACCACAACTATGGTTACCTGTATGATATCTCGAAACTACTCATCTTGTTTAAAAAATGTAGTCATTTTCCTCCTAAATGCTATATTGTTTTAGCGTATAAACATTTTGGGCATGGATCTGCATTATCTGCAGTCTAGACGTTTATCATCTCCTTTGCATATCACGTGCCTGGCTTTGCCCAATAACCTTGCGATCTTTAGGTCTACACAGGCGCGTGGGTATCAGTTACTCTCCCAGATTCCATATCTCTTTTTTCAGTCGTGGGGATTTTTTAAAAAGAGCTGGTTGTCTCGATGTAGGGCATGCTATGACAGCGTCATTACTTCTCCATTCGCGCTGGATTGACCCGGTCATGTTCCTGTATGATAACGGTTTGGATGAGATAAACAAAAACATGGAGGGGTTTGCAGGAGGCAATTTTGCAGCAAATCAGTGCAGGAATTTGTTGGCGCATCCGACGTCCCTGGCTCCAAGCACTACCTACACGTCGAGCGAGGTGCCAGTATCTGGCATGGGCGAAGCTGTCAAACAATGCAGCCCTTGTTCCGCAGCTCAAAGTTCCTCAAATGCGTCCTTGCCTTATGGATATTTTGGCAGCAGCTACTACCCGTGTAGGATGTCACACGGCAGCGTGAAGTCCTGCGCGCAGCCCTCCTCTGACTATGGGGACAAATACATGGACACATCCGTTTCAGGAGAGGAGTTCCCAGGGTCCAGGGCGAAGGAATTCGCTTTCTACCAAGGCTATTCATCCAGCCCTTACCAACCTGTCTCCAGCTATCTGGAAGTCCCGGTGGTACCCACCCTCAGCGGACCCACCGAGCCCAGGCATGAGCCTCTTCTGCCGGTGGAGCCTTATCAGCCATGGGCTATCACCAACGGATGGAATGGTCAGGTTTACTGCGCTAAGGACCAGCCACAGTCAAACCATCTATGGAAATCGTCCATTCAAGGTATGGGCTTACGGCTATACATTCTTAAATGTTTTCACAAGCTTATGCATTATTTGTATTGCAACATTATAAACCTCACAGTTTAAAAAAAATCAAAAGTAGAAACACCATCATTCGTCCTGCTTTGTTTTTCCTTTTACAATTAGCATATTAATCATTCGTTTGAAGAAATCATCATCCATCTTGTCACCGTAATGTGAATTGTGGATAGGCACGACAGACCCAGTCGTTATTGGAAACTATACTACGTTTGTAGGCTAATTAAGCACGTGTTTATGCTCTTCACACAGACACTGTATCTGGAGGGGATGGCAGCACTATTCGACGTGGGAGGAAGAAGCGCGTGCCATACACCAAGATACAGCTGAAAGAACTGGAGAGGGAGTATGCCGCCAATAAATTTATCACAAAGGACAAACGACGAAGGATATCTGATCAGTCAAACCTGACAGAGCGACAAGTGACTATCTGGTTTCAGAACAGGCGAGTAAAAGAGAAGAAGGTCGTCAACAAATTTAAGAGTCCCAGTTAGCTGTATGTGGAACTACTGAAACAAAAAGACCAAAAAAAGAAGAGACTTGATGGGTGTTCAATGAAAATGAACTATATTATAATTTATTACACAATATAAGGCGTCTCCTCGGCCGCCATGGGTTGGCTCTGGTTTCGGAGGTCCACTTGGCAGTAGTTTTTTTCTTTTTGGTCGTAATTAATTGAAACCATTCGGTGTCCTGTGTTTGAAGGAAATGGGGAAATAACTTCCTCCTTGTTTATATATTCTGTCTCATACTCTTTTCGACGGACATATAGCTTTTATCATTTTCTACAATCTGTTCCCAATACTCTACATAACTCATAGCCAAAAAATATGAAATCTCAAGTCAGAAGAACATAGCCTCCTGTAATTGGAAACGTAAAAACTAAAATAAGCGTGGGACAATTCCATTTTAGCTCCATCAGAGTAAGAATTAATGAGACAAAAAATAGCGCATAATTTATATTGACGGTTTGAGATTATTTGTTGAATTTGAATATAGATTCCCTGAATTTATTGATATTGAAATGTTGGCGAGAGCGCTAATGCGCAACCCGCAAATCCTGTAGGCCTGCGAATATTATTTTAAAAGCTGAAACATTTCTCATCACAAAATGGTTGAGCTATTAATTAGTAAATTGCTTTACATTTACCCTATGCATTCTGTGAATATTCGGTTAATTATAAACGATTCGATTTTTTATTCTGTCTGAGTAGGCTATGTCTTTTCCCATACAATAATTATCATCTTAACTCTCTGTTTTATGCACCAATTATCTGCGCAGCCATCATCGTTTGAAAATGAAAATGCTGTATTTCGTTTTCTATCATAACAAATGTAAATACATCGTATCTGATTGCAATTAATGAACAGTTACATTTAAAGTTCCCCTGTTTTTGACTGCAAACATATAGCCAATAAGCTATTCCCAATAAAAGTTGGAGAAACCCCATTACCTTGTAGCCTAATGTTCATATTTTTTCTCAGACAAATGAAAAGTCAGACTTTACAAACGAGCATTGCTTTGTAAGAATGTTTATCTCGGGGTTAGTTTCTTAGTTTTTTATTTTTCTTGAATTTAGGTAGGATACAAGCCTATTAGACCTATGATTAGCGTTGATAAAACGAGTCAAACATACATAGCTTTCCTTTTTGTCATTTAATGTTGTAGAGGCCTGCAACATTGAGCCATTATAATACCAGTAGGCTACTGTAGGAGAAATCCCTTACTGATGATGACGAGATGGCAATGTTGCCATCTGCTGCCGGATCTGCGTCATTGCATTTGATGAGTTCAGGTCTAGGCCTGACCATTGCCAAACTGAACAAAAATATAAACGCAACATGTAAAGTGTCGGTCCCATGTTTCATGAGCTGAAATAAAATATCTCAGAAATGTTCCATACACACAAAAAGCTGATTTCTTTCTAATTTTGTGCACAAATTTGTTTACATCCTTGTTGTGAGCATTTCTCCTTTGCAAAGATAACATTTTACATTTTAGTCATTTAGCAGACGCTCTTATCCAGAGCGACTTACAGTTAGTGAGTGCATACATTTTTCATACTGGCCCCCCCTGACAGGTGGTGGATTAAAGCTGATTAAATATGATCATTACACAGGTGCACCTTGTGCTGGGGACAATAAAAGGCTACTCTAAAATGTGCAGTTTTGTCACACAATGCCACAGATGTCTCAAGTTTTGAGGGAGAGTGCAATTGGCATGCTGACTGCAGGAATGTCCACCAGAACTGTTGACAGAGAATTGAATGTTAATTGATCTACCATAAGTCGTTTTAGAGAATTTAGCAGTACATCCAACTGGTCTGGCAACTGCAGACCACGTGTAACCACGCCATCCCAGGACCTCCACATCCCAGGACCTCCACATCCGGCTTCTTCACCAGCCGGATCGTTTGAGACCAGCCACCCAGACAGCTGATGAAACTGGGGAGTATTTCTGTCTGTAATAAAGCCCTTTTGTGGGGAAACACTAATTCTGATTGGCTGGGCCTGGCTCCCCAGTGGGTGGGCCTATGCCCTCCCAGGCCCACCCATGGCTGTCCCCCTGCCCAGTCATGTGAAATCCATAGATTAGGGCCTAATTTATTTATTTAAATTTACTGATTTCGTTACATGAACTGTAACTCAGTAAAATTGTTGATGTTGCTGCATGTTGCGTTTATATTTTTGTTCCTTATATTTTGATATATGGCTCTGACCATGGCTTAACCCATGCAGGTGAAAAACATGGAATGATACTTATCCAAGATTCCTTCATGTGAGCAATGTTGCCGAATGGAAACGATTCAGTATTGAGTACTATAGGAAATGGAAAGGCATACACTGATTTTTACTCTTCTCAATTGAGAACTTTAAATATGTAATACTGTCGTGGAAACCTATAGCTAATATTGCCTTGTGGATATAGCCTTAGTATGATTTTTTTTTCTTTTTCAAATGGGAATTAATGCATTGATTTAAATGTGGCTAATATTTGGCAATAATGCGTGCACGATATTTAGTCATCTGATTACGTTTTGTTACAGATTCTTTAATGAATCTCCAAGCTGGGCCTATATAGAAATGTAAGGTTTTGTCGATGCGCCCCAGTTGTTTTTTGAATCACTTTTAAAGAAAGGCAGACACTATTGTGGATATAATTTATGATCAAATGCTCAATCCTTAAAATTCTACTCAATATATCCTTTCTCCGTTCGGCCTATAACTACTTTAAATGTCATGTTATGAAAATTGGACATTATAATAATAATAATAACATTCTCAGAAATGCTCAGGGAATTAGTGTGGATATACTATATATCATTTATTAAACTATATAAAACTAAATATAAATTTGGCAGAGAAGGTGTATAGCTGTTCTATGGATTAAATGACCAGAGCAAAAAAATATGCAAGTAAATAAATAGTTAAATATGAGAGAATATATCTTGAATCAATAGACTATACCTAAAATCAAAAGATGGGCAATAGAAACATATTTTTTACAGTCATTATATATACAGCACTAACTACGACTGAAAGGATGAAGGTCAAATCAAACGTTTCAACTTACAGTTTTTCTCAATTGCTAAAACACTCAACCCTATTGTCTGAACCAAATGCTCAGTTGCCTGAACCCACTGATTGAATCAATCACTCTTTTGGCAAAACCATAAGCACTTTTCACCTGTTTAGACATAACTTGCCAACACATTTTCATTGTGATGCACCCGTGCTGCATAATGGTGAGCACAGGTGACAAAAGTCAAACACAATTAGAGCACAGGTGTCACCACTTGAACACAACAACTCAAAATTGATCACACTTGTGGCTAATGATGTGAGGGAACATATACAGTAAGCCAGTTCAGAGAGCACTGGTTTGTGAGGCCCTACAATGGATAGAAATCTGAGAGGAAGAGTTCGTGTGAGAGGAGGTCGAGGTGGTCAGCGAAGACAAAGAACAGTAATATCTGATGAAATCAGAGCTACTGTGATTGACCATGTTCTTGTCCATGGTATGAGCATGAGTGAGGCTGGACAAAGGGTACAACCAAACATCAGTAGATTCACTGTGTCCACCATAATCCGAAGATTTAGAGAAGAGAACAGGTAATTACCTTTTTTTGACATTATAGTACAGTATGTAAATGTTGACAGCAATTACTGTATGACATACTATATACTGTACCACAGTATACTGTAAGTAAATATATGTTTCAGTACATCACTGTACCAATGTACTGTAGTATTGTAATGGAGGGTTGGTCTAACTGTTTGTAGGCCTAGTATTCCATGTATATTTTTTGTAACTCCATGTTCTCTTTTTGTAGAATTGAAAGACTGCCACATGGGGGTGGGAGGACAGGTATGTTCTCCCCACACCAAGAGACCCTAATTGTTGATATTGTCCGTGAGAACAATGCCATTAAACTGAGCGAAATTCAGCAGAAGATCATTGAGGACCATTTAAATTTTGAGGGTATCAACAGTGTCAGCCTCTCTACTGTTGATCGTGTCCTCAAGCGCAACAGACTGCGCATGAAACAGCTATACAGAGTGCCCTTTGATCGCAACTCAGACAGAGTCAAAGAGCAAAGATTCCAGTATGTACAGGTTGGCATATATCCAGACACATTCAATGTTGATTACTCTAAGTAGTGATTTACTGTAGTGGCCTAAATCACTTTTTCCGTATCACTTACAAAACTATATCTATTTCTACAGAGGGTTTTTCAACTGGATGCAATGGAAAGACCCCATCAATACATCTACATGGATGAAGCTGGGTTTAATCTCACCAAAAGGAGAAGGAGAGGCCGTAATGTGATTGGCCATCGGGCCATTGTTGGTGTTCCTGGGCAGCGTGGTGGCAATGTCACATTATGTGCTGCCATCAGCAATCATGGGGTTGTCCACCATCATGCCAACCTGGGGCCCTACAACACTCACCAGCTCTTCATTTTCCTCAATCACATGCGAGATGCTTTGTTAGGGCAGCAGGATGAGCATCCCATCTATGTTGTTGTTTGGGACAATGTGAGTTTTCACAGAGCCCTCCAGGTTAGAGAGTGGTACAATATGAACCAAGGTTTTATCAATTTTTGCCTTCCACCGTACTCCCCTTTCCTAAACCCCATTGAGGAATTATTCTCCTCATGGCGGTGGAAGGTATATGAACGCCAACTTTACACCAGGGTAAATCCTGTGGCCTGACCCAGTACGGAGACATGATGCTGTGGCTGAGTAATGCACTTATTTGTATATTTTTGTACTTTATTTTTACATGGGCTTACTGTACACAAGTGGCAAACGCATAAGATTTCTGTTTTGTTTTTACAAGTGCTACATGTAAATGCACAAGATTTCTGTTTTGTCTTTTTGTACAAGTGCTAAATGCACAGGTTTTTTTGTTTTGCAACATGCATTTAGCCTACAGTGAACAATAAACATTTATTTCTCCAGCTTCATGTCCTGAGCATTGTGTTTTCTATTTTTCTACGTAGTGTTTAGTGACTGTTCAGTAGTGTTTTTAATTTTGATTGACTCGGGGCACGATTTGACAACATAGTTCAGTTTTGAGCACAGATTGAACTGTTTTGAGGTGAAAGTTTGGTTTTGCAAGAAGAGTCTGAGGTTTTGTGAATGTAGCTTGAAAATTGGGTTTTGTGTTCACAGTTAAGAGAAAAGGAGAGCAGCTTTCAAGAAATGTGTCTTAGCAATAGAGAAACTGTAAGCTATACCGACTGGGGTCATATTATACCCAATAAAAGGTAGGCCTGTATCTTGCAATTAACACTTTTGTGAACTATTTACAAACATAGCTTATACTGTGTGTATATATATATATATATATAGAGAGAGAGAAGGTAGGAGCAGATCGACCGGCTTCAGCAGGACGCGTCTCCACCGAACAGGGTCTTCCTCAGGCAAAACATCACATGACAACATCATAATAACTAAATACAAACTATACATTATATAAGGGATAATCAACGAGGGGCTATGCTTCTATGGAAAATAATGAACGAAGTGGAAAGTGTGTTCCACGACGTGCTAGCTGACCTTTCACGGAGGTGCATTATTTTCCAGAGAACGCATAGAGCCCCGAGTTGATTATCCTTTTATACCATGGCTATAATTGAACACATTTGCCACTAGAAATTTGTTCATTTGTCGGTAGAAATGTGTTCAACATCCACTGAAGTAGCTAGCAAGTTTACTAGAGAGCTACGGTAATGTTAGTTGCAGTGGTAACCAATCAAACAGACTTGCTAGTTTAGCTAACCAAACCATCAGTCCTAGCTTGCTATTATGAAAATATAATTCAACAATACCAATACTGTTTTCAATTCGACTTTTGCTTTCAAAAGCAGCTCAAACAAACATGCAAAAATTAACTATAGCCATTGAATTCTACCATGCAAATGTACCGTGCGTTATAGGGAAATAATGCACGCTCTAGAATGCCCTTCAAGCCAATCAGAAAGGAGTATTCAACAATGCCATGGTATAAACAGTCATAATACAAAGACAACTATGGTAATACATACATATCCAAATGTGTGCGTAAAATAGTGTGTAGTTGCGTGCGTAATGCGTGCTTAAAAGTCAACATTCGATCTATCAGAAGACACCCATGATGTAGAATACAATCATACAAGGACTAATCCCGTGGAATGTCAACTATATATTTGAAAAGGACATGGGGAGGCAGAGTAGATCTAGGAAACAGGTTACTTGTTTAAACCATTAGGAACAGCTGTGTCCAGGAGGTGGATTCACTTCTCCTTTAAAAGGGCATGCCCAAATCATCTCTTAAATGGATTGTTACTCAATGAGTTCGTTTTAAATTATAATAATGAGTTAATTTTGGGGATTTCATTTAAAGCATGCTAATGGGGTGGATTGCAGTCACTGCTTTCAAGGTAAGGAAACAAATATGTAAATATGTCAAATCGCTGAACTGTCTCTTTATGCCATACCCACATTACTCAGTTTGTCCCACCAAGGAGAGGTCCCACTAAAGGTGCCAGGTTGAGGGAAATTGTGGTGCTGGACTTTGTGCAAGTCTGGACTGGAGCTTCTTACGTATATAACCTGGGCCCTATTCACTAGTCACCAAAGAGAAGAAAACAAACTGGAAAAGGGAGAGGCTAACCTGAACTTGAACACCCGTTTTCATTGCGAAAAAGTTTTCAATTGCAAAACGTTTGTGCACTAATGGATTCGATTTATGATTGTACTGTTTTTGCTGCCACCCAAAGGCTAATTTGATAGCAACATTTCAAGTGACTCTTGTGCGGTATACACTTGGGTGTAGTCTATAGTAGACCAGCAGAGGACTTCTCAATTCCCTGCATGAGATACAAATAACTATAATAGTCAATGGAATACATGTTTACATTTTAGTCATTTAGCAGACGCTCTTATCCAGAGCGACTTACAGTTAGTGAGTGCATACATTTTCATACTGGCCCCCCGTGGGAAACGAACCCACAACCCTGGCGTTGCAAGCGCCATGCTCTACCAACTGAGCTACAGGGGATACATCAGATATCTTCTTAAACCAGAAAGATAATTGAAATAAAATGGGCAATGGGAATTCCAATTCATCCCTGCTATACTTTATTTAAAAAATATATACTCTTGTTCTATTCAGATTTTTCTAATTCATGCAATTGTGGTTTGACATTCAAGTGAGCAAGTCCGTACACATCAATTTAATTGAATCAAATATATATACTCGTTTAAATAACTGTTTTAAACTTCTGTATGCTTGCCTTGGACATGTACAGTACCCATGGAAAGAATACTCCTTGCACATGTTGCCTTACAGCCTGGACTTTCAATGGATTGAATTAGAATATTCTTCACATTACTTATTGCCCAATTTCCAACACCAATCCAAAAACATAAGTATTGTAGTGACTGTTAAAGGTGCTTTGCCATGCAATTAAATGGCTCAGGGGTCTAGAAACATTCCCGTTTTTAAAATGTGAGAAGGTGTATATCATTCGATCAAATGATCAAATGTAATGCTACACTATACTCTCTTAGAAAAAAAGGGTTCGAAAAGGGTTATTCGGCTGTCCCCATAGGATAACCCTTTTTGGTTCCAGGTAGAACCCTTTTTGGTTCCATGTAGAACCCTCTATAGAAAGGGCTATACATGGAACCCAAAAGGGTTCTACCTGGAACCAAAAAGGGTTCTTTAAATAGTTATCCTATGGGGACAGCCGAAGAACCCTTTTAAATTATAGAATGCACCTTTGTCATTATAATCAGTTATGGTAATAATAAATAAAATAACATTACGTATGCCTACTACTACTACTACTACTACTACTACTACTACTACTACTACTACTACTACTACTACTACTAATAATAATAATAATAATAATAATAATAGGCTATAATAAGAAATAATGGTAGCTAATGGTGTGATTACAAATATGACTTTATTATTACAACGATTATAACCTTATAACTCAAGTAAATAATATCTAGGGGTTCACATGTTGAAAGGTCCGTCCCACACCCAAAGCTGTCTTTTAAAATCCTGCTTCCAGGGCTCTTGACCGCAAGTATGTCCTTTAATTATCCGAGACTTTTAGGAGGATGGTGATGGGAGTTCCGCTTGTTGCAACAACACATCCAATGCATCCATGGTTCTTATGGCACTCCCAACTAAAGCATACTCAGTTACTCCCTTTTCGTTTCCATAAGCATCTCTTGCCGTATATCTTCCATATACGTATATCTTGCCGTATATCTTCCATATAAGTATATCTTGCCGTATATCTTCCATATAAGCATCTCTTGCCGTACGTCTTCCTTTATCATGATGCCTTTAGAGATGAGATTAGGTCTATCAGCCTCTTCTCTTCTCCTCTGTGCTCTGCTTCTCCTGCTGCCAGCCGTCTCACCTAAAGAGGCAGTATAGAGACAGATTTAAAGCTGTAATCTTCCCGCCACCCATCTCATCTACTGTAAAGAGGTAGTATAGAGAGACATTAAGCTGTGACGTTCCACATTTCCAAGTGCAAGGCACTTGGGTCGTAGAAATATAGTCTAAACTCCCCCCACCCCAGCCTGTAGAAATGCTCGTTAAAGTTAGTAAGGCCTATAGCGCCTATACAGAAAATAACATCTAAATGGCATAAATATGAGAGCGCGCCAGTGGAAAAATGTCTCACACCCAAAGAGAGTGGTAAAGTACAAATGTTTTCTATTTAAAATCAGTGGCAATGGAGCGTGTAAGCTACATAACTAAGTTACCACTTTTTCTATTACACCTGCCTCTCACATGTTGACGAGTTCTTAACGAGACCATTCCATTTTAAAATCAGCATTTGTGGCTATGGGTATAGGCTTATTTCATTCGGCTAGATTGGAAAAGTCATCGAAAACGCTATAATTTAGTTAAACATGTCAAATCATTGCAAAAGTTTGTAAAAAATTAACCAATATCTTAGGCGTATTGATGAGCTTGCTGGTGTATATGTGTTCATCTTGAAAGTGACTACACCCATTTGTTGATCAGCCATGTTAAATCTGAACAAAAAAGGTCAAACAAAAACAACTCGTATAAAATAGCTGTATGTTTCATGTCATTTATTTTTCAAAAGTAAAGTTTAACAGCCTATTTTTTATTTATAGGCGTTTCAAAGCAGCCTTAACAGCCAATAATAATGGACGATAGAGCCTATTCTCACGTTTTTATGTTTAATGTTTCAATATTTGGATATATTCTGCTCTAAAATATCAGATTACGGATTCTAAAGATTATGTTAAATGTAGGCTATATATTGCAAATTATGCCTACTTGCACTACTTATTTGGTTTAATTGGTAGGCTATAGGCCTATCTGGTTTAATTGGTAGGCTATAGGCCTATCTGGTTTAATTGGTAGGCTATAGGCCTATCTGGTTTAATTGGTAGGCTATAGGCCTATCTGGTTTAATTGGTAGGCTATTGGCCTATCTGGTTTCATTGGTAGGCTATAGGCCTATCTGGTTTCATTGGTAGGCTATTGGCCTATCTGGTTTCATTGGTAGGCTATAGGCCTATCTGGTTTAATTGGTAGGCTATAGGCCTATCTGGTTTTATTGGTAGGCTATTGGCCTATCTGGTTTCATTGGTAGGCTATAGGCCTATCTGGTTTAATTGGTAGGCTATAGGCCTATCTGGTTTCATTGGTAGGCTATAGGCCTATCTGGTTTAATTGGTAGGCTATTGGCCTATCTGGTTTCATTGGTAGGCTATAGGCCTATCTGGTTTCATTGGTAGGCTATTGGCCTATCTGGTTTCATTGGTAGGCTATAGGCCTATTTGGTTTAATTGGTAGGCTATAGGCCTATCTGGTTTAATTGGTAGGCTATAGGCCTATCTGGTTTAATTGGTAGGCTATAGGCCTATCTGGTTTAATTGGTAGGCTATAGGCCTATCTGGTTTTATTGGTAGGCTATTGGCCTATCTGGTTTAATTGGTAGGCTATAGGCCTATCTGGTTTAATTGGTAGGCTATTGGCCTATCTGGTTTAATTGGTAGGCTATAGGCCTATCTGGTTTCATTGGTAGGCTATAGGCCTATCTGGTTTCATTGGTAGGCTATAGGCCTATCTACCTAAATGATTGCCAGATTTGAAAACGGACATAGTATTTCATCATGATGACAAATTTGTGATGACAAATTGGGATATATTATTTACAACATTTTAACATATGGTTATAAAAGACAATCGTTTCTCAATACACAGTGACCTGTCCAATAGGGCAGGGTTTCCCAAACCCGGGACCGAGTTTGGGAAACCCTGCATTAGGCCTATCAAACAGTTAACGCGAATTTAACTGTTAACGAGAAATGTGTCATGGTTATACAGGAATGAACTTCATCCGGGGCACGGGGCAGGGGTGTTTGTGACCCCTTTCTCACAAATAATGACCCTTTCCCTTCCCCGAACTTGAGTTCTGCAGCACGCAAAAAGAGACTGACGGTGCAGTCTGATAGATGGGCTATATGTTGCCATGTGTTATCCTATAGGATACAACAAACGACATACTTTAGCATATATAGTTAGCCTAAGGGCCTCGAGGCATGCTCACAGAGAATAAAAACATTAGGCTTTTGCTATAAAGTTATATTCTTTAACGAACCATTTAATCGTTCAATATTTCGTAGCCTATAGGCCTATATTACATGCATTCCAAGACATTACAGTCTCCATTTTACGCACAGGCCTAAGTACTCACCCGGAGCCTTGTTTTGAGTCTCGTTTCATTGAACTTCATGAATGCCAGCTAGTCGTCTGGTGAGCACGCCGGCCGCAGCAGTCCCCACATGTCTGTTCTGACAATGGCAACGACACAGCCAACGGCAAAGTGCTTTAAAACATGTCTGACTCGAGCTGATTTTGTTGGTTGGTACTATATACCCTGAACTCTATTGTTGCATTTTAAAACCCTGATGTCAGCACAAAACGTGTCCAGAGATGCAGGTGATAGGAAAGAGAATGCATTAGGCGCGTGTATGCTGCCATTCCATTCATTTATCGTGCTCTCACTATGTGCAATAGTTTAGTTTATTATTAAGCTATATATGCTATATGTGTATTAGAATATCCAAGAGATGTCCAATTTTCTGTAATGTTGGACGCACGACACAAAATTCATTTTTAGAGTGCCCCACAACAGTATTGTAATCTGACACTAGTCTTGCTATGCTTCGGCCCTGAACCAAATTGTTTAGCCAATTTGGTGCAGCGGGTTAGGACGACAGATTATTTTGGTCTGTTTTGGCAACAATTGACAATTCTAACTTCGGATAGGCCTAATAGGAAATATAAACGGAAACTGATTCTGAATTTGCATAACGCCTAACCATTACTGTTACAAATGGAAATGCCTCCAAATATATTGATATAGCGCTAGATTGAGATGGGCTTCTGTATAATACAATTTTCTTCTTGTAGCCTTAGCCCACATGCTGTAGGCTAATATTACTACTAGCGTAATACATTAGTGGAAAAGGCATAGTGGTTGTGGAAATGGGTTGATCCAGAGCCTTTTATTACAAATAGAATGCTCTGGGTTGTTCTGGTTTAATTATATTTTACCCATACACTTTACAATGCCTTTATGTGTCCATACAACAGCATATGCGCCATAGTGATCAATGTATGTCCCAGAGATAAAGATGTGAGAATATAACACATGAAAAATATATTCTAAAAGTATTAATAAATGTCGAACACCAAGATTATCGTTAATAACAAAGGTTATTCGCACATGCTGCAGCAAGGCCTTGATTTACCGTGACTTCAAATGTGTTTCAAATCATACTAATACGTTCTTTGGTATGGTTACTTATAAATTCGGAAAATTATTTAATATCACACACTTTAATTAAGAAACGCATGCACTCATTGCCACGCATCAGTTGAACAGACATATCTGTCCAGTTCTGCCCCTGGTCACATGACTGGCGCTCTCAGGAACGGAATGGATTGAGAACAAACTGCACGTCAGCTTCACGTCTTAGAATTTGTTGCTCAACGGATCTGCTTCAAAGTGACTGGAGCCTAGCAGCACAGAGGAACGATGCGAAGGAAGGGATGGTAGGCTATTAGAGTAGGCTACAGGCTACGCAAGATCGAATCATTATGGATTTTGATGAGCGGGTCCCAGTTGGGTCTAATATGTATTTGCCCGGCAGCTGCACCTATTACATCTCCGGATCAGACTTCTCAAGCCTCCCTCATTTTTTGTCTCACCAGAGTCAGTCTTCTAGTCCCATGACATATTCCTACCCATCCTCAACTCTGCCACAGCTTCCGTCTGTCAGAGAGGTAGCTTTCAGGGACTATCATGGCATTGCTAGCTCCAGTAAATGGCACCACCATAGGGGCGTTATGTCACACTGCTACCCCACTGAGGACACGGTGCATAGGGACTGTCTATCAAGCTCGACCTCCTTGGGGGAAATATTCACGAAAAATAACTACAGTGATGTCTATCACTCCAGCACCTCCAATCCCATATCCAGTCTCCATGGCAGTGTGAGCAGGAATGGAGTGCTACCACAAGCCTTTGATCAGTTTTTCGATACTGCCCACGGAAGCGTAGACAACACACCAACAAACGAACACTCCGTGGACAGAACTGCCACCAAACTACCTACAGTTCCGGTGACCGGCTCCGATAAGTGCCGGGATACAGAGGAGAGACCGCCGCGCCAGGAGAGCTGCAGCCCGGTGTCTTCTTCCGGCAACAATGAGGAGAAATATAGCTGCAGCGGTGAGTATAAAGACGACGCGCACCAGTTCTGTGAGAAAGTTTGCAATCTAACGCGCTGCTGTTAAGGCGTTTATATGCTGTTTTATAAGCGCATAAGGTTTATTGAGGGGCTGTAGATCTACCCCAACAAAAACGTTGTTATAAACGACAAGATCACGTGCTTGGGACTGAAATTGGCTGTGAAAGACAGAGCATTTCCCCCTCTAAAATATTCGAGCATATTTGTAGGCCTATTAGTTGTTGTAGTTTATAGACGCATAGCTTGGCTTACTTTTCATAACGTATCAAACGACTGCAACGAGAACTTCATGAATTTATAGATTTATTGCAAAATTATATCTTCATACATTATAACTCAGGGACGAATTGAATCGTGTTTCTCTGTTTTTGTGCTGCATGGGTTCCCCCTATAACCTGATTGTTATATTGTTATTACCTATTAATATAATCTTAGAGATATAGTATAAGGTGATAAAGTAAATAATTTAACATTTCATTGATTTCATTGATTCATTTATTTATTTAGCCAGGAGGATAGTCCACTCAGTAACAATTGCCACCCACTGTGCACAGACGTCATTTCAACGTCTAGTTTTGATTTACATTTGGTTGAGTTGTCAACTAACGTGAAATCAACATGAAAGCAACAAAACAATTCACCATGTCATTGGATTTAGGTTAGAAGTTGGATGAAAAAAATTATGGAATTCCCTTACATTGATGACTTTTTTGCAAATCCAATCAGTTTTCCACGTTGATTCAACGTCATCATATTACATTTGTTTGTTGTTGAAATGACGTGGAAACAACGTTGATTCAACCAGTTTTTGCCCAGTGCGGCACTGTTTTCCAGGGAGTCCTGGGATCCACAAAATCTATAAAAACATTCACATTACATAGAAAATGTGTAGAAAGCACAGCATACACAGTATAATACATTAGGCTAGTATACACTAGAAAGCGTTTACCACTGCGTTTTTGTAATGATGTTCCTTTTGTGAGGGCTCGTGTTTGATGTTGTCGAGAGGTGTTATTATTAGGGCTATTGATTTTTACCACCCATCATTTCCATATACTGAACTCTAAGAAATGTCATGATTATGTTGCATAATGTACCCTAAATATGCATAGAAATGTTGGGATTTAAGCTTATTAAAAGCAAAACCTGGCCAAAACGATTTATCCAGTTTCTATCTGAATTGCAATTATTCTTTTCAGGTGGACAGAGAACGCGTAAGAAGAGATGTCCATACACCAAATACCAAATCAGAGAACTGGAGAGGGAGTTCTTTTTCAGTGTTTACATCAACAAGGAGAAACGTCTTCAACTTTCGAGGATGCTCAATCTCACCGACCGCCAAGTTAAAATCTGGTTTCAAAACAGGAGGATGAAAGAGAAGAAACTGAACAGAGACCGTTTGCAGTATTATACAACGAACCCTATGCTGTAACACTGACTGATGGATTTCGTCTTTCCCTCAGACAAGGCATGCATGAAGCTCAATCGCTAATTTCAAGTTCGTTACTGTCTGCAAATTTCTGATTACACCCCTCCTGTGATGGACGGACATTTGTAGATTTCTTTGTCCGCCACACTTAATTTTTTGGAAGTAATACCTACTGTTTTATTATGATCATTATTATGATTATTATTATTATTAGACCTATTGGCCTATTTTCATTTTAGGTGTTTTTCTTGTTCACAGTATTGATCATTTGATCTTGCTATTTGTTGTTACGAAGTGTGGTGCCACCAAAACAGAAAATATATTTGGTCGAATCCTAACTTGCGTAAAAGTCATATTTTCGAGCATCGCATTGTCATCAATGCGTAATGCATGAATTACACGAACGTTTGATTTACGCGCGCCTATTTCATGTCAAATTCGACATTTAACTGTGTACAATATTTAACAACCTGTATCTTTACATTTATTACAAAGGGGAAATACCTTTTCCATGACGAGAAGGAATGATTTATCCCAAACTTTGTTGGTTGTTTGTTGTCGCCATTACACACGCACAGAAGAACTAGCCTATAGTTGAATATAGGCCTGTTATTTATGCATTGATTGCCATTGTTTTTGTTCTCGTGAAATATTCGACATACAAAGGTTATATTGTAAAATAGTTCAATCAACCCTGATACTTGAAAGTGTTCGTTTAAGTTCTCAATGTCGGAACATGTCAGCCATTTGCCTGCGTTTGTGGCAAGAGATAAGCTGCTCCAATATATTGAGCCGAAATAGCCTATTTGTGGGACATTTTAGTTATTTGTCTTCATTTTTTAGCCTATTCAAATGTTCCTCTGTGGAAATAGCCTTCGATGTTGTTTGGAATGATTAGGCCCTATACAGGCTTAGCCTATTTCACACACCCTATTGGAGACATACGAGTCACAGGTCGAGACCTTTCCATTTGTTTTCTTAGTTTATTTTCTAAATTGGATGAATGGGTCTATATGTCTCGAGAAAATATCTCCTTGTATGATTCTCGACATAAAACCTGGCTGCGTGGGTCATATCAGATGTATGATGTATTTGACTTTACATTGCCCCCATGGGCCGAAATGCGATCCTCTGTAATTAACGTTAAATATCCATTACGGAACTTCCACCCAAAAGGTTGTCTAGCACGTTATTTTATTCAACTTTATGTACCATGCTAAACCATCCATCACGGGAGGACTTTTATATAGAATCAACGTCTGGAGTTTAAATGGCCCGCGTTTAAGGTTATAGTTTCAAAAATAAGACTAGGCCTATAAAAGAGAATGTATAGCCTACCTTAAATAAATAAAGTAAAACACTTAAGGTAGGCCTACATTTAAAAAAAAACTTGATCAGTTGTTGTTTTATTATATTGGCAAATTCTAATATTAGGCCTACTGATTGTGTATTAGGCGTATGTGTAAAACTGGCTGATGTTTGCCAATATTTCGGTTAATGTCTTATAGTTCAAAGCCTATGGGCGTTCATGAATAGTGGGCTAGTGAAAACAACAAAAAAGAGGGATAGCAGCAATAAGCTGGTGTAGATGGCCTGCTGCAGCCAGTACGCGTGATGGTCTTTGGGCGGTTCATCCTGGCCTGTCAGGCTAGCCGAAATGCCGCCTTTACTGACACATCCTCCCTGTTGCTGCAGCAACTTGGCCATAAAACGCGTCTTCGTCTGGAGCATTTGTACGATTGGAGTGTAGTGCAATAAACCGTCTGAGACCAAGGTTATTAACTGTGACTAAGGGCTTTAAAAACAACGGCTGCCGCCTGGGAGCAGTGAAAGGTTGTGTTCGCGGACTTTTGCGGCTTCATTTGTCTCAGCAGCTCAGCGTGCACCGGCAGGAATATATTCAGGATGGAATCTGCAGTTCGAACGTGGTTGTTTGTTCCACTGGGGGGCGCTGCTCCGATCAATGTCATGGATCAATGCCGTGGATGTGGACGGAAACTGACTCTGGCCGAGACTCTTCTTCCCATGCATCAAACATCCAAAGATCCACAGACTCATTACATTACATGGTTTCATTGTTCAGGTAATTATCCCTATGTGTGTATTATTGTTGAATATGATCTTATTTTCATCTAAATATATTTCAAACTGCTCGAAATGGGAGAAAAATACTTGTGTGGTCAATTTTTTCTTGGTAAAATGGGATAAAGTGAGGCGTTTTTGTAATGAGTATTTCCATCCTGCTACAAAATAATTTCTAAAGCTGGGATAGGATAAAGTAAAAAAAAATAAAACTTGTAAAGTGGTTATCCCACGGCAGCACCAGAAGGAAGGAAGTAAGTAAATGGTATATAGCTCAAATACACATTATTGGACCTATAATATTAGTACAGTTGGAGACCGGGCTGACCCACTCATGGCTGGAAAGGACCAATGTATTCCGTGTGGAAGAGGACGACTGAATAGGCCTACCTACCGTTTCACAGCACAGAATAGCTTGTGGTTATTTTATACAGTATACATCTCAATATAACCAATATGCTAAACGGCAAATAGCTTTAAACATAGGCCTCATCCTGTCTAGAGATGTCTATGGCGTTTTTCTGGAAAAAATAACACAACCTATTGGAATGGTTCTTATTTGAGTCATTATTACCATAGTTTACCAAATACAAACGTTAGATTATAAAATGTGTTTGGTTTGTGTGTGTGTTGGGGAGGTGAGGAAAGGGAAGGGGAATAGCCTACCAGAGGGCTTTTTAGTCTCCAGTGAAAAATAAAATAGCTGTTAGCGGATGTAGTAAAGTGGCACATTACGCACGAGGGGCGCAGGCATATTTTTTGTCCCGTTGCAAGAATAACTTGGAACAGAGGAAACATTGTTAACATGATTTTATTAGCAGCTATAAGGAGACATGCATACAATGATTTTAAGTATGATAATAACTTAATAATAACTTAATGTACCACAGGCTAGAGGCAAATAAATAGGCTGTTGAAATTATTCTACGCACGCCATGAGACTAGTACGCACTCAAATGAATGGCTTGGGCCATTCATTAAAAAATAATAATATCTAAATCGGATAAAAACTAAAATAAGTCGCACCATATAGTGTTTTTGGTGTCAGAACAATAACGTAATATAACCGTGGTAATTATAGTAACAAACATATCAAGGATTATATTTTTCCCAACTGCATGGGGGAATAAGGGAGGAATGTATTTAGAAAGGCAGTGGTTAGAACCACATAATACATCTAGTCCTATTGTTATGATTTACGTAGGCCTAATCTATTTCTATACAATTTGGGGATATGAGTCTGAGGATATTGTTTTCAATTGGATTCTTAAGGAAATAAGAGGGATCCCACAGAAATTGGCTCTGCTGGTGTATAAAATCATCTAAACGTGACGAGCTTACACTTGTAAAATGCATTACGCACAAATTACGCACAACGTTTTTCATAACAAATGCACGTCTTTGATAAATAAGGTGTTTGTAACGTTTTTATTTTCGACTGTATTTCCCATTATGTTAACAAGATAGGAAAACAATCTTTGCCACAGCCTATTTTGTTACTGACTTAACCAGCAGCAAAGTGGAAAACTAATTTTGTTGTAACAGCCTACACTGGATTCTTTACTCTTGCTTCATGTAGGCCTAGTAGCCTGTAGATTTTCAAGGCTGTTGATTATTGTTTGCGCATGTAAAATTATCTCTAATTGGTAGCTAAATAGCTCACATTCACACTTGTAAATAGGGGACATTAACTAATAGTATATTAAACATTTTGTCACAATGTTCTGTGAACTTGAACAGAGCAATGTTTTGACGCTTCTTGGAGAGAAAATTGTAACTAGCTTTCCACTAAAATGTTTTCAACGTCTGAAGACATCTGCAGTTATTTGCACTGTCCCTTCACATGTAAATAGTTATTTGTGTATGATCATATCTTCCCCTCTCTCTGCCTCGTGTGTGTGTGTGTGTGTGTGTGTGTGTGAGTGGGTGCATGAGGTCAATGTTTACAACACAGATTATCGTAAAAGGTAATGCAGCCCATTTCATATCACCTATACTATCTATCCACCAGTTTAGGTTGAACTGAAAGCCTTTAATACACCACTTACCTTGACTTTTTCATTTATTCTATTAAACCTTTAAACAAAATGAATATGGCATACTGGCATTACGTGCCTTGAATGGGAGGAGTCTCTCTTACTTGTGTTTTAATTGGCTGTCAGCTAAAGCGCAGAGAAGTGTGAGGATCAGTAATAATATTCAGCATGTTTTGCACAAGAAATGTCAGCCAGAAAGGGCTATCCTCATCCTCCGTCAAATTATACCCCAACGATGTCATGCTCTGACAACCAAAGTGGAAATTCGTTTTTAGTGGACTCCTTAATCCACGGAAGAACCGAGAGCGGTGCCTCCTATTACCAAAGTAACAGCCTGTATTTGCCACCAGGCTCGGAGTACTCCTATGGACTACCCAACGGCACTTTTTTCTCGGGGCTCAGTAAACGCAACGAGAGCAATTCTCAAACTACGGTACCCTCATCTGGCCCATATTCCCATATTCAAGGGATGGAAACATGGCTAGAGACCTCGAGATCTTGTCGAGTAGATCAGCCGAGCAACCAGCAGCAAATTGCTCATTGTTCATTCTCTCCGAGCATCAAAGAGGAGAATGCGTACTGCCTGTATGAATCGGAGAAGTGTCCAAAAAGGTCAACAACGAGGGACGACATTTCATGCCAGGTTACAAACAGCACCGTGCCTGTTCCCGGTTACTTCCGCCTGTCTCAGACATGTACCTCTTCAAAGCTTTATCAAGACGTTCAGCCGAACCCACAGCCGACTCACTTCGCTCTCCAACGTCCGGCCCGTTTCGACACCTCACCACCATCGGCTACCCGGGTGGTGGATACAGACAGGAGGGAGAGTGAAGCACCGCCTGACCCACCACCATGTGCTCCAGCCCCGTCAAGAGATGAGGACACCCGGACATCGTCTGCGGATGGTGTGTCCTCCCCCGAACCCACCGAGAGCTGTGCAGAAAGTCCAGACAAACCCGTTAAAGGTGAGTACTACTCTAAATCCCAAATATGACTTTATGACAATGGGCTCTTGATGGGTGTACACGGAGGGAGTGTCAATGCCCCCGGAGTCAGTGTAGATGTGCCTTGGCGTTAACCTTGGTTTTTAGAGGCATATCCTACTGCTATATCGATTATATTGTGGACATTAAAACTTCCCATATGTGGGTTATATGCGCAGTGGTAAAAGGCATTTCTTTGTTGGGTTTGACAGAGTGGCCATGAGCTGGGATTTCCTCCAGTTTTTTAAATGATTTTCTGACGAGGAGCAGCAAGTCCAGTCCAGTACATGTGTCCAATACAATGCGTTGATGTCCTCAGGCGTCCCCATAAACCATCAAATGCAGCCATAATTTCAGCAGACTATGAGTTACTTTTGTCTTAATAAAGGCGTATTATTACATTGACATAGAATTAAGTG
This sequence comes from Coregonus clupeaformis, assembly GCF_020615455.1. NCBI lineage: Eukaryota > Metazoa > Chordata > Actinopteri > Salmoniformes > Salmonidae > Coregonus > Coregonus clupeaformis. The sequence goes on from NW_025535036.1 coordinate 68,367, forward strand.
GATATTGAGCACAACGTGGATGTAATGGCTTAGGTTTTTGGATAGATGCTAAATATGTGCATACAACGTGCATTGTGTGTGTGTGTACATTAACTTCGTATTACTGTCAAATAAACTCATGGGTCCAGGATGGCTATTCAAAGATAATTTGAGACAACAAATGTTTTTTTGAAAGGATAGAGTGTTTGTCTATAGATGCAAACATGTTATGGAATTGGGGAATACATTATTTCTGTGTACAATAATTACATTTGGGCAACAATTATTTTAAAAGGCTGTCTACCTCCGTTAGCATGGTCGTGCAGTATTTACTCACGAATTCAATGAGGTTACATTAGGCCAAAGTAACTTGGAAAGTGCATTACGCACGAATTACGCATAATGTTTTTCATAACAAATGCACCGTATTTGATAAATAACGTGTTTATTTCATACAGTATTTAAAAGGTACAAAACCAGTTGGAAGAATATACACTGGCATTTTAAAGTTACATCAGTGCAGTAGCAGTAGTAATTTCTCTTTCACTCCCTTTCTACAGGAGATGGAAAATCTGAAACCAAGGCTAACTGGCTGACAGCGAAGAGTGGCCGGAAAAAGCGTTGTCCCTACACCAAGCACCAGACTCTTGAGCTCGAGAAAGAATTTCTCTTCAATATGTACTTGACTCGTGAGCGTCGCCTGGAGATCAGCCGCAGCGTCCACCTGACAGACAGGCAAGTCAAAATCTGGTTCCAAAACCGAAGAATGAAACTGAAAAAAATGAGTCGTGAAAACAGGAGCTATCGGGAGCTATCGAACAACTTCAGTTTTTCGTGAGCCATTCGTGCCGTATTTGGCGCCCTCCTTCATCAATGGCAAGGGCGCCTTCCTTCGAGAAACCCTTGTTGTGTGAATATGACCGTGTAGGATTGGCCTACTATAGCTAACTTATTGATATGTCGTTTTTTTGACGTTGTACCTGTATACGTCTCTGTTTTGTTTGTCGTGGTTATGTATTTATACTGTCATAAGATATGGTTGCTCCGTTTATGTATAGAGCAACAGTTAATTTAGATATGGAACGACTTAAGTGTTTCAGAGCTGCACAATATCGGCATTCGTTGTACATAACATAATACATGGATATAGCCACCTTGAGTGACGCATTGACATCTGTGCATGCTGGAATAGCTCTTGGGGAAATGTTGTAACCTGTAGCAATATAGGCCTACGTTACGTCATGGCTAAAGAGCCTTGAGGGGTTTGATATTTAATATCTGCACATTTTGCTGGTATGATAGCCATATATACTAAAAGCATCACACAATAACTATTTTGTTAAGGGTTTTATTTATACACACGAAATGTATCTGAGACTTGTAAATATTGTTTACAGTTTGCCTTCTCATATTTGTCTTCATGATTTTATTGTTCTCGCCGACCGTTTTAATAATATTGCCCATATTCTCATTGCTTTGTCTATGAGAGACTATACTGTGAAATTCATTGATATGTGTGTGTCGGCCTCACTAAGTAAGTCAATAAAAACATGGCACGTTTTTACCTTGCATTAGCATGCTTTAGTCCACAGATCATGTTTCCTGTATAGAATGTAATCTTTCATACCCAAGATAGGAATAGCCGGGGGGCGGGACTGCCCTCTTTATTCCACGAGCTTCCATTTTTCAGATGCGGGTTGGTTTTACAGTAAAAAAGAAAGAAAAAAAAGAACATCAGTTCCCTCTTTTCTGTGATACTAATGCCCTTCATTTCAATATGAATCATTGCCTGAGCCATGACGCAAGCACTGCACTTGCTGTCTAGGACTCCCTGGAAAACAGTGGCATTTGTTACTGAGTGGACTATCCTGGCCAAATAGATACAAATGAAATGGCCATTGTGAAGTTTTATGGTCAAAGAGACTCCGTCGGGATAGCTATTGTTTACTGCATGGTGTACTGGATAGATGGTGCCAAAATGACCCGGAAAACAACATTATTTTCTCAAGGACATCACTGGCGGTAGTTTGGTTCATCATCATATGCTTCCTATGAAAGGACACAAAGTCTGTCGACATTTGGAGCGTTGTGAAATGTGCACGCAATAAGACACACTATTTTGGCTGTATCTTTTCAGGTGTGCAAATGGTGTGCTATGCGTAAAAGAAGTGTAAACATTGAGAAATGCTAGAATTTTGACCAGCTAATTACAATTACATATAGAATCACAGTGAATTATAAGATCCCTATGATTCTGACTGTATATGTTCCAGTTGTGCAAACGGAATGAATGCGTCCAGAAAATGCTTGTAGCCTATATCTATTTCTCTAGGAGGAGAGAGGGCTGTTGAGGGGTTTAGGTAGTTTCGTGTTGTTGGGCTGTATTTTCCCCCACAACACGAAACTGTCTTAATTGCCTCAGTAAAACTCGGCGCTTCACAGAAACACTCCAAATTGTCTCTGGCACCAGAGCTGTGCCCTGAAGGAAGTAGGCTACATTTACTGAGTAGCCTAGTCGTGTGTAGAATATTCTATAACAATTCGGATGCATTTATTTATGTACTGTGTCTGCAGAAATGTATTGTCTCTCATGTCGACATTAGGCTATTATAAGTATGCAAACAGCGCAGCGGAGCCATGCTGCAGATTTCGCGCCTACCTGTCACTTCAAAAGCATCTCTGCATTTGAACTTTATGTTTATTGTGGTATAACGTGATATAAGCAGAATTCGATATAATTCCAATGCAAGAACCCCCAAAATGTAGCCCCTTCCCCGATTTCAACTGCCCCCTTACCCCCTTAAGTCACTTTATCCTGGCGCCGGGTCTGATGCATATAACAAAAAGAAAAAACGAACAAAAACAATCATGGCTGCAAGGGAAATTTTGTTCCTCACATATTCGCTATATCTATTCAAAACAACAACAAAAGAGGAGCAATAGAGGGCGGGCTTTAGCCTGTATGTCTCAGACAGAGAGAGCGCGAGTTGGCTTGAGGTAGAGGAAGGACTGCAAGGCCTCGGTTATGATCATTGCAGTCTGGCCAATGCCTCGTGCGCTGCTGCCGCGTTCCCAGTGGCACGCATTCGAAGTGCCGGATGCGTCTGCTGAGCCACACAATTGACACAAAGGATGGATTTTATTGGCGATATTTAGTCCAGACAGCCAGGTTGTAACCTAAAGAAAAACAACTAAATAGCCCCCGTAATAAAAAATACTGTTATAGTACCTATCGTTTTTTCTCTCTCCCCAGTTTGATGGCTAAAAGCGCCGGGCAGACACTCCTAGTGTTCACTCATTGGTCCATAAATAGTAAGGGGCTGCTATGGTTTTACACACTAACGCAACGGGATCTTTCCCCACAATCTATTGAAACTTGGATATGTTGATGCTACTATGTGGACGTATTGTATCTTTATTTCTGGACACTAATTCGATGGTAGAATACACATAGCTTGTTCCTTGTGTACACATATTGTGTAAATTGTTGTATAGGCCTGTGTTTTGCAGTCTTAAATAAAAATAATAGTCCTAGTCTTACTATCAAATAATAGCCTATGTGAGGTATACATTAGATTAGGTCAACTTTGTCGTATCGATTTGGGACAATCATTTGGTAAGTAAGATCGAATTCATTCGTTGGAATGTAATAAAACACACTATAAAAGTAAAATTAAATAAAAATGACTAAAAAGCACTTTCAATGGAAATTCTCCATTGGAGATTCTCTATTGAACATTATTTTTAGTCCAGGACTATGGTTCAATCTGTGTCCGGGAAACCGGCCCTTGGTGTGTTTAGCCTAAAGGGGCCACACGGGCCTACGTTTATAACATTTTACACGGAATTTAAATGTTCATATCCCAGAGCAATGGAGACAGTATCACTAAAATAGTTGCTGTTTTGGTTATCCTTATTTTACTGCACGTATAATCGAATAATCTCGAGCCTTTTGAAGAGCATTACTCCGGATGATAATAATCGAAATATCTGGTTTGAATAACACGTGCAATAGCCTAATAACAATGAAAACGATTTCCTATGGCTGTATTATGAATGCATCAAATGGCAAATGTGATTAATATGGCAAATGTCAAAACTCACACTCACATTTACACTACAGATACTACGTAGGCCTGTTAACTCACAGGCCTACTATTTTTAAATGTGGGTATGTATTGGCCAAATAATATTGCTGCATGTATTTTCTTTAGAGTCATATTTAATAAGTAGCCTATATAACGATATCACCAATCTAATGCTATAAAGTCTTTGGAATAACCTCGGAGTTTTATATAACGATATCACCAATCTAATGCTATAAAGTCTTTGGAATAACCTCGGAGTTTTTGCCCTTATAGGGAGGCCTATAGGCAATAATGGACTGAATTATGTTGATAGATACGGGATTCTTTGTTGAATAAATTCAATCTATCCAATTCCAAATGTTAGATAGGTGGTGAGAGTTCTTAGCAGCAAATGAATAGGTCTTATTCTGCGCATAGAAACGACTACATGCCACAATGGAGATATAGCTCCTTAGCACATTGCTGCATTCCTTTCTTTTTTAAGGAGGCTAGAAAATATGCTATACTCCCCTACTTTGTAGACCTACATAAAACATATCAAGTTAAAGTCTCTTTTCACAACAAAAATCATAAACCTTAATGCTTGTATAACATTATATCGGCATATGGCTTTGCTATTACAAATATGACGGAGGAAAATGGTGACCATTTAGCTAGTTGAGTAGACTGATTTATTATTTATTGTTCTGTCCCACGGTCACGTGTCTGCGCCACCCAATCCAATCCCGGCCAAGGTTCAATTTATTGAACGAATGTGGTGGTTCTTGGTGCAGCGAAGAAGTAGTATCATGATCCAGTTTTTCTAAATATATGACAGTGGAAGTTTAGTAGCGTTTTGCTGTGTGTATTTGTTGTCATGTCGACATTAGGCACGCTGAGTTACTATGCAGACTCGCACCTTCCCCCAGACCAAGGGCGATATTATGGCACCCACATACTCAAGCAGACCAGGGCTGGAACATGCGAGCCAGCCGATGCTAACTGAATATGGCGGTCAGGAATCTTGCCCTTTGCAGACGAAATCTTCTATTTTCAGCGCGTCTTGGAATCCCATTTCTGCTCATCAGCCTCCGAGCAGCGCATCTATAACACACCAGCCCTATTTACACACCATTGTCCAACAGGAGATACCGATGGGATGTATATGCGTTCCTGGACGTTGGAACCGGTTTCTACGTCGATATGTTTAACGGGATTATCGTCAAATATGCACTATGATATCAAACCCGAGCCGCTGATAGGGAATGGGGACTGCACAACGCTGGAAACGCACACACCTCTTGTGTCCGACATTGACAACGGACGGTTCCTCGCAGAGAAGGATACGATCGGGTGTGATGCCATTTTCTCCAAACCCAACGAAGAGAGCAGCACATCAACCGTAGAGGAAAGAGGGAGAGGGAGATCGACACAAGTAAGCACGGCATCTTTCATTTGGCTTCGTGCGTCATGGTGATCATGATCTCATATGTGTCTCGATCTTTGATATTAGTGAATGTTGAATTAAGCAGGAATCTAGAAATATAAGGTGAGAGGCTGTTGTTAATCAATTATTCATATATAAAATAGGCCTGCTGTAAAGGTTGAGTTCACGTCGAATTATTGTATCCATTATTTGATAACGAATGGATCCATATTGCGCCAAAGCAGTACCACTGACCGACAGCAGCAAAATACCCTCCCCTCCTCGACCCAGTTTGTAGCCTACTGTGAAAGATAATATGATTTTGCTATTTGGATTATATTGGACCAAAGCAGCTGCCCCACAGTGGCAAAATGTCCTCCCCTCCCCTCCTCGTTTTTACTGAGAGAAACCACGATTTTGCTATTTGGATTATGATAGACAACACTATACCAGTTCATTTCCCACTGTTGTGGGCAGTAGACTAGGCCTTAAAAGTATGACCTATGCTACAGTAGTAGACATCATTCATGCTCTTATGGTCATGAATATGAATACAAGAAGAGGCTTGGTCAGCTAATATTTCTGCAGATCTTAAAAAGAGGCATTCATGTAACGAGATCATAGGTTTAGGCTATCTCTAGTCTAGCAGAACAACTACAGTTCATGGATACCTTGGATATCCTCCATTGGGGGTTTAGTAGGGTAAGTAAGGCCGAAACGAGCACATAAACGGCTGATTGGATCAACTACTGCATGTTGGCTATTTCAGCAAGACCTTGTCTGCGGTTGTTCGTCATCCACAGTTTGTAATACCATTCTGACTCTTGTGGAAAACATTATTTCTCATGAGCTCTGTCTCGCTTTTTTTTTTTATCGAACCCTCTTTCAGATGACCCATCCTCCAACTGGCTTCATGCAAAATCCACCAGAAAAAAGCGCTGTCCATACTCTAAGTATCAGATTCTCGAACTGGAGAAGGAGTTTCTGTTTAACATGTATCTCCCCCGCGACCGTAGATACGAAGTAGCAAGAGTTCTTAATCTGACTGAGAGACAAATTAAAATCTGGTTTCAGAACCGCCGGATGAAGATGAAGAAAGGTAATAAGGACTGTCGAAAGACATGTTAAAAAGGCGAGTAGAGCGGGCCTTGTAGACCCGTAGAGTAAACTGTGAATAGTTAGAATTGGTGGACTTTCAGGAAACAAAGATATTTCTGGAAAATAGTTGCTAATCTATCCACATGTTGCTTGATCTATAGTCTATGTTGTGTTCTGTAGGACTGTTGTGTTGTTGTCGTTGTCAAATCTGTTGGCTCGTTTTCTTCCTAGAGTGTTCTCTGTTTGGTAATGGTTATTTGTTTGATTGGTACTTTGACGTTATCTCAATAACTTTGGATGTAATTGGTAAATAATTCCATTAGTGCACACAGATTATATGTTAGAAATTGTCTAATGTTCGTTGCATGAAATGTTTCATGAATTGATTTTGTGTTTTTTTTTTTCATCAAGAGTTTAGTCTATGTTATAGGCCAAATAATGTTTATGCGTTGACTACCTGAATGTGTTTCAACTACCTATTAGACTATTAATTTATAGTTGTTTTTTGCCAAAAGCAACATGTTTTTCCCAGTGTGAGATTTTTTAAATTGCTGGGATAAAAATCCTTAACAGTTTTGTCTATGGAATTAGAGCAACACTGTGCACACGCAAAATACCTCAATGTAAGAGTATTTCGATTCTAAAATGAAGAGTCGTTTGTATGAAATATCAAATAAAATTTCAAAAATTATTTTGTGCGTCGCAATCCATATTTTTTGTTTGGAAATCAGAGAATGAATTATTACTAAGATTCTAATTGTTGCTAAATGTCCAACATTTGACAAGATATTTGTATTTATTTGCTTCTATCCAAAACATATCTAACAACTATAGTTGCTACAGCCCTTAATCTTATTCAGTTCTAATTTTCATTTAAAAAGGAAACCATATTTTTCATGTATAGGCCTACGCCTGATACAAATGTTGCGTATGATAAACTATCACAAGATGCATTGGCCTATTTATTAAAACATTAAACATATTCCCATATCAATATTTACAGAAATTTATTTATTTAGTCAAAATTTGAGAGTATATGTAGGCTAGGCCTAAGGGCATAATTATATCCAAACAGGTACTAAAGAAGCGGATATATGTAAAGCCTACAGGCCTATATAGGATTAGTGGATTTAAAGCTGGCATTTCCCGTGTTGTCCATGTTGTCTTAGTACCGCCACACACTATTTCAACAGCCCCTTCTCTCCCTTTCCTTTAGGCCTTGTTAATAGCACGGCCACGAGTTCTGAATCCCAACATACAGTACATATAAAACGCATTGCTGGACACTGGACAAGCCAGCTCCATGCTATTTGCTATAGGCCAATTGTGCACTGGCAGACGATATTGGTTGCCATGCAGCAATAAACCACAATCACAGCCTTAACTGTTTATGGGTGCAAAGCGATTGAGAGCGGAAACGAAGCAACACCATGCACGTCTGCGCGTCGGAATATCACTATAATACGCTTTTCATACAGGCTGTTTTTAAAGGGTTAAACATTTCGAATGGTTGTAATTACAAAAAAACATGGTTAACCACGTTGTTCAAAAAACATATATTAAAAGACGAAAACACCTATGTTTCCAGTCACACACACACACACACACACACACAATTCACACTGCCACACTCACAGGGCCTGCTATGGTGTTGTTTGGCCGCGCTGTGACGCAGATGGGGCCTGTCTTCAAAGGTCGTAATCCAGAAAGCTCCTCCATAAAACGCGGGCTCAGCCATGCTGTCTGGTTTTTCTATTTTAATTACTTTATGACTGTGCACCAACAATTATACTGTTTCAGCGCCGAGACATCCATTTGTTGTTTTCGGGCACAAAAGGCTGGCTGAGACTCATAAGCTTTATTGCCATTTCCAACCAATGACTAATCTTAAATCCTCGCCTTTGTGGTCCAATTTCAATAGGTATCGTAAGCAATTTAAACTATTTGAAATTGTTAACTATATATTTAATGTGTTGAAACACAACATGATGGTAATTCAGTCACAAATATGTCTAGGCATAATCTTACTACTGACCTATGCGGGCATTTTGGGCGCATTTAGTGTTGCTGTTGTCGCATAACCAGCAGGTGGAAGCAACGTCACGTTTGAGATCGAAGAGTCCCAAAAGCACATTTTGGCTGCAGCCTTGCTTCTTGAACCGCGACGAACGACCATGTGTTCTAGTGTGTAGTCCAATGCAAGCAGGAAATATGAGAATAACACGCCTGTCCAAGATGTGGACAGACGTGGGCTACTTATATGCAGTCGAAAGTATGTTTTTGTCCATTTTCACTTTGAAACAGGAGACCAAGGTGACACAAAGAGAGCAACAGAGAGAGGTTTGAGAGTTGATTACATGTTACTTATCATAGATATACTGCATCGACAAAATGGCTGTTCGGTATCATTATCTTTACCCCATTACATGCTATGGATGGACATTCATTGTATACCTTTAGTGTGTTAATAAATAGAATATCGCCAATAAATAACAAATTCTATCAGCAAAATAATAAACCAAACCAATAAAACAAAGACTAGTTAAGCTATAATTGATCAATTTTCCCATGTTAATCCACTACATTACAAAACTAAACACCTTATCTGCATGTGAGAGAGAGCAATAATGCAGAATTTCATCATGCAGGTCCTCTGCTTGGCCTGCTTGATAATGTAGGTCCTCTGCCTGTTTCTAGCACCAATCTCTGTGTTTTTCTGTGAGGACAGAGGCCATCAAGGACAGAGGGGAGGGGCTGAGGGGCAAGAGTTTATCTGTTTGGATACTAGGCACTGTCTCCAAATGGCCTGTTCCCTAGTTGTTCTGCTGCAGTGGGCTCTCTCTCCCTTTTGAAGGAAGTGCCTGCTTAGGCACATCGACAGATTTTTATAGTCTCGGGATAGAACCAATTTGGTTATGGCACAACGCTCTTACCCACTAAGCTACCAGCCGCCCCCTCAACCCTTCTGTCTGTCTAGCTCTTTTGGACTTGTTGTTGCAATGTCACAGCTGAGGTGATTTGTCTGGACCCCTCTCATCTCATCTCATCAGAATAATGCTTATAACTATATTTGTCACCTTCGAAATTATTGGCACCCTTATTGGCACCCTTGATAAAGATTAGCAAAAAATACTGTATAAAATAAATAATACAAATACTACTTTTTTTGCTTGGGCTTATTGTCTTGCTGGAAGATCCACTTGCGGCCAAGTTTCAGCCTCCTGGCAGTGACAACCAGGTTTTTGTCTAAAATATCCTGGTACTGTAAAATTCATGATATTGTTGACCTTGACAAGGGCCCCAGGACCAGAAGAAGCAAAATAGCCCCATAACATCAAAGATCCACCACCATATTTTACCGTAGGTATGAGGTACTTTTCTGCATATGGTTCTGTTTTTCAACACCAAACCCACCACCATGGTGTGCGTGGTCAGAGAGCTCTATGTTCATGTCGGTGGTCCTCTGTAGCTCAATTGGTAGAGCATGGCGCTTGTAACGCCAGGGTAGTGGGTTCGATCCCCGGGACCACCCATACGTAAAAATGTATGCACACATGACTGTAAGTCGCTTTGGATAAAAGCGTCTGCTAAATGTCTTATTATTATGTAATCTGACCATGGCACTGGTTCCAACCCAAGTGCCAATGCCGTTTAGCAAATTCCAGGTGTTTATTTGTTGGATGACATGAAAATATCCAGAAAAGTACCTCATACCTACTGTAAAATATGGTGGTGGATCGTTTATGTTATGGGGCTATTTTGCTTCCACTGGTCCTGGGACCCTTGTTAAGGTCAAAATGCATTGTTGGTTAAGGGCTTGTAAGTAAGCATTTCACTGTAATGTCTACACCTGTTGCATTCGGCGCATGTGGCAAATAAAATTTGATTCGATTTGATTTGACATCATGAAATTGACCCAGTACCAGGATATTTTAGCCAAAAACCTGGTTGCCTCTGCAAACTTGGTTGCGGCTGAAAGTGGATCTTCCAGCAAGACAATAACCCGAAGCACACATCAAAATCCACAAAAGAAAGTGTTAATTGACCACAAAATCAACATTTTGCAATGGCCATCTCAGTCTCTGGACAACTCCATTGAAAAACTGTGGTTTGAATTGAATAGAGCAGTCCATTAGCGCAGACGAAGGATATCAAGGATCTGGAAAGGGAAGGGTGCCGCAGTATTGAAAACATGGGTGGCAATAATTTTGACCCCTATAATTTATGAGAAAAAAAAGTATTACTTGTTAAACACAATCTCTTTCTCTGAGCAATTATATTAGTATAAAATAAGATTTGGAGCATACAATATAGCTCAGTATTTGTATTATTTATTTCATACAGTCTTTTTTGCTCATCTCTATCAAGGGTTTCAATAATTTTGGAGGTGACTGTGCATAGCCTCACAAGTCTCACAAATCTTTGTGCATTTTCACATCTTGGACAGACATGATATTCTCATACTTCCTGCGTGCATTAGTCTACACACAGTTTCCCACTTTGAACTTTTGAAAGCTTTGTGTTAGGGGTGATCAGGAATTTGGTTATGGGCTAAAATAATCCAAAACTATACCCTGAAGAAGCAAATCTGGGGGAAGAGTGAAAGGTACACAACATTTAGTTGTTCAGCCTTCCCAACGTACAGTGGGGAAAAAAAGTATTTAGTCAGCCACCAATTGTGCAAGTTCTCCCACTTAAAAAGATGAGAGAGGCCTGTAATTTTCATCATAGGTACACGTCAACTATGACAGACAAATTGAGCATTTTTTTCTCCAGAAAATCACATTGTAGGATTTTTAATGAATTTATTTGCACATTATGGTGGAAAATAAGTATTTGGTCACCTACAAACAAGCAAGATTTCTGGCTCTCACAGACCTGTAACTTCTTCTTTAAGATGCTCCTCTGTCCTCCACTCGTTACCTATATTAATGGCACCTGTTTGAACTTGTTATCAGTATAAAAGACACCTGTCCACAACCTCAAACAGTCACACTCCAAACTCCACTATGGCCAAGACCAAAGAGCTGTCAAAGGACACCAGAAACAAAATTGTAGACCTGCACCAGGCTGGGAAGACTGAATCTGCAATAGGTAAGCAGCTTGGTTTGAAGAAATCAACTGTGGGAGCAATTATTAGGAAATGGAAGACATACAAGACCACTGATAATCTCCCTCGATCTGGGGCTCCACGCAAGATCTCACCCCGTGGGGTCAAAATGATCACAAGAACGGTGAGCAAAAATCCCAGAACCACACGGGGGGACCTAGTGAATGACCTGCAGAGAGCTGGGACCAAAGTAACAAAGCCTACCATCAGTAACACACTACGCCGCCAGGGACTCAAATCCTGCAGTGCCAGACGTGTCCCCCTGCTTAAGCCAGTACATGTCCAGGCCCGTCTGAAGTTTGCTAGAGTGCATTTGGATGATCCAGAAGAGGATTGGGAGAATGTCATATGGTCAGATGAAACCAAAATAGAACTTTTTGGTAAAAATTCAACTCGTCGTGTTTGGAGGACAAAGAATGCTGAGTTGCATCCAAAGAACACCATACCTACTGTGAAGCATGGGGGTGGAAACATCATGCTTTGGGGCTGTTTTTCTGCAAAGGGACCAGGACGACTGATCCGTGTAAAGGAAAGAATGAATGGGGCCATGTATCGTGAGATTTTGAGTGAAAACCTCCTTCCATCAGCAAGGGCATTGAAGATGAAACGTGGCTGGGTCTTTCAGCATGACAATGATCCCAAACACACCGCCCGGGCAACGAAGGAGTGGCTTCGTAAGAAGCATTTCAAGGTCCTGGAGTGGCCTAGCCAGTCTCCAGATCTCAACCCCTTAGAAAATCTTTGGAGGGAGTTGAAAGTCTGTGTTGCCCAGCGACAGCCCCAAAACATCACTGCTCTAGAGGAGATCTGCATGGAGGAATGGGCCAAAATACCAGCAACAGTGTGTGAAAACCTTGTGAAGACTTACAGAAAACGTTTGACCTGTGTCATTGCCAACAAAGGGTATATAACAAAGTATTGAGAAACTTTTGTTATTGACCAAATACTTATTTTCCACCATAATTTGCAAATAAATTCATTAAAAATCCTACAATGTGATTTTTCTGGATTCTTTTTCCTCATTTTGTCTGTCATAGTTGACGTGTACCTATGATGAAAATTACAGGCCTCTCTCATCTTTTTAAGTGGGAGAACTTGCACAATTGGTGGCTGACTAAATACTTTTTTTCCCCACTGTAGTTCAATGTTGTGTTAACGTCTTAGCCTACTGTTGCAATGGTTGTTGAGCACCCTAATTTTATGAGGTTGTTTATGTATTGACTGTAAATCCCTCTGGGCGAGCGAGAGAGAGAGAGACAGCTAAAGGTCCAGCATGTAAAATATAGGCTGAATGTGATGCGTGAATGGGATTCCATTCAGTTCACTATGTCAAGGGTAGACAACTTTCAACGTGTCTCTGGCAGAAGCGGCCATTTGAAAAGCCTTGGATGTTGTTTGCCGTGCCCCCTCCCCGGCCCCAATACATCAAGCCCCATGTCAGCTCCAATGACAGAGGCCATTATTGAGGATTCGGTAGAGAAGTTCACAGAGATGTCATGGTGATGATGAACACCTGGGTTACGTCCCAAATGGCACCCTGTTCCATATATCGTGTGCTACTGTTGACCAGGGCCGGTAGGGGAAATAGGGCTCTGGTCAAAAGTAGTGCATGCACTAAAGGAATAGGGTGCCATTTGGGACGTATTCCTGGTCACTTGTGTCTTCAGCTTCAACTTCACATCATAGTGTAACTGAAGGGTCCATAAATATAGTTACGTTGACTGGATATAATATAGGATATAAATATAGTTATGTTGACCCTTTTGCAATGCAAAGTAAATAAGGATTTGATTCCAAGTCCAATTCCAAATTCCTTTAATGATTAAACCATATGTTTACCACAGTAAATTACAACTCTGATTAAAACATGTACAACAGTGCCCTGTCAAATCAGAAAACATATATTTGGACTGATTAGAGGAACAGTTATTTTCTTCTGTTTGCTTTGTGATATTATTGAGAGCCCAGGAACACACAGTTAGGCCTATAGTACAGGAACACACAGTTAGGCCTATAGTACAGGAACACACAGTTAGGCCTTGTGATGTCACGAGAGGCTGTGTCCTGGAGGGACGTTACATCCCCCTGAGATGGCTGCAAACCCAGACAGCTATGGCTCCATCTGCTGGTATGGTCGGGAACTCCAACCCTCTATGGCCAATCTTCCCACGCAGCTGAAACCAATCAGGAGCTGATGAGCTGAAGGTTTGTTGAAGGGAAGAGACACGGTCTCAAACCTGGGCTCTCTGGAGGACAAGAGTGCTGCACGTCCACTTCCATGAGGAATATAAGGATTTGGAGATACTTACCTTTGGGAAATACTCACCTTTGGATATATGCACCTGTGGAAATACGTGTGGGACATTTGGAAGGACGTTTTGCTGGGTTGGCCACTAGCTGCAACGTGGAATACAGTAAGACTGGGGAAAAGTTATTTGAGCGAGGGAGAGTTATGATTTTGGATGTGGAAGAGACATCCCTGAACTGTTAACCCTTAAAGAGCCACCAGAGAACAGAATTGTGTTATACTTTCGTTAGTTTCCCAAGACCTTTAATAAAATCCTTGTTTTGGTTGAACCTGGTCTCCTTGCACTACTTGAGCAATCCCGCTGAAAGCTGTGTAGCCTCTTGTGACATCACAGATGGTGGAGAATACGGGCACGCTCAAGCGTTAATAGTGCATGTCAGAGGAGGATACCGAAGGTTTGATCACCCAGTTTTCCAAGTTGGCCGTAGGCTCCCCGCCGACTGAAATGGAGGACATATTGAAAGCCCTTGTTGCTGGCCAGCAAGCCCAGATGCAAGTAAACGTGGCTCTCTTGGAGGAGCAAAAGAAAGCCAACCTTCTGAAGGCAGAGGAATTGCAGTTGCAGAGACAGAGGGTGGTCCAAAATACCCGCCCAATAAAGGCAAGTGACTTTATATCTAAGATGGGAGCTACCGATGACATTGAGGCATACCTGCATGCATTTGAGGCCACGGCCACTAGGGAAGCCTGGCCCAAGCAACAGTGGGTTGGTCTGTTAGCCCCCTTTCTAACCGGGGAATCGCTGAATGCTGTCCGGGACCTGGGCCCTGACCAGGTTACTGACTATGATGCCCTGAAGTCTGAGATCCTCAGCAGATATGGACTCACAAAGTTTGGTATGGCCCAGCGCTTTCACAGCTGGACCTTCCAACCAGACCAACCTCCTCGGGCGCAGATGCATGAACTGGTCCGAATCGCAAGGAAATGGCTGGATCCGCAGAGGAATACAGCAGCGGCGGTGGTGGAGGCCGTTGTGGTGGATCGTTACCTACGCGCCCTGCCTTATGAGGCAAAACGGTTCATCAGTCAACAGGCCTTGACCACGGCGGATCTGACCGTGGAAGCTGTGGAAAAGTACCAGGCCACAGCGGAGATGCTGAATGCTTCCCGAAAAGACCCCAGGAGTGCGGCCCCACCACAAATGGGAAGAACCCGTCCAAAGGACCCCAAGGTCTCGAACCCAGCCACGTCAGGACTTATCCCGGCTCCAGGGGGAGCCAGAAACCAGGCGGGTCCAAGAAGAGTACACCAGGATGGGGAAACTCGACAGTGTTACCGGTGTGGGGAGATGGGACATATCTCCTGGCAGTGTGGGAAACCAGCCGATGAACCTATGCCCACTGCGGAGTCCTCCAGCTCAGCACCCACACATCGTTTTGCCTCGCTCTTGGGAGTCGTAGATGGCGGCCCAGATCGACCCCCCACCTGCCCGGTAACTGTGAATCACCATGATGTGGAGGCCTTACTGGATTCTGGTAGCCGGGCCACCCTGGTGCGTAAGGATTTGGTGGGCCCAACGTGTCTGACCCCGGGGGAAAGTCCTCCCAGTTTCCTGTGTCCATGGGGACACCAGAGAATACCCCATTACTGAACTTACAATGACCAGCACACGGGGAACCATACACACGACGGCGGGGTGGTTGATTCCCTCCCCGTCCCTGTCCTAATTGGACGAGACTGCCCAGCCTTTTACCCACTCTGGAGAGAGTCTCAGGAGAGGATAACCCGAGTACCTCGGAAACGGAGAGGCAAGACTCATCCTGGGAAGGCTCCGGTGCAATCCTCCGAATTACTCACTCCCGCCCGGGCTCTGATAGGGATGGCAGGTGCCCAGACCGACACAGAGACGGAGCTACAGAATCTGGACAAAGAACTGTCTGGTCTGAAGGGGACCGCTGAGAGGTATCGTTTGTTAAAGCAACAGTTAGACATGAAGACAGAAGAGTTAGATATCCTCCAGGCTAAACTCCAACAGAGCTCCTTCCATAAGCAACAGGAGGAGCTGGAGAGGCTGCGCAGGACCATCGAGGAGTGTGAGGAGACCCTGCGCAGTAGTAAGGAGGTCCAGAAGAAGGCAGAGGAGAAGTACAAGGTGTTGGAGAACAAGATGAAGAATGCGGAGGCAGAGAGAGAGAAGGAACTGAAAGCTGCTCAACAGAAGCTAAACTCTGCTAAAACCAAGGCTGATGCGTTCAGTAAGAAACTCAAGGAGAGACAACAGGAGGCTGAGTCCCTGGTCCTAGAGTTGGAGGAGTTGAAGAGAGAGCAGTCTGGCAAGCACCACGGCAATGCGGACGCCCTCTCCCGGCGTGATGCCTTCTTCGCTGCCTTTACCCCGACGAGGACGTCGGTCCCGAGGAGGGGATGTGTGATGTCACGAGAGGCTGTGTCCTGGAGGGACGTTACATCCCCCTGAGATGGCTGCAAACCCAGACAGCTATGGCTCCATCTGCTGGTATGGTCGGGAACTCCAACCCTCTATGGCCAATCTTCCCACGCAGCTGAAACCAATCAGGAGCTGATGAGCTGAAGGTTTGTTGAAGGGAAGAGACACGGTCTCAAACCTGGGCTCTCTGGAGGACAAGAGTGCTGCACGTCCACTTCCATGAGGAATATAAGGATTTGGAGATACTTACCTTTGGGAAATACTCACCTTTGGATATATGCACCTGTGGAAATACGTGTGGGACATTTGGAAGGACGTTTTGCTGGGTTGGCCACTAGCTGCAACGTGGAATACAGTAAGACTGGGGAAAAGTTATTTGAGCGAGGGAGAGTTATGATTTTGGATGTGGAAGAGACATCCCTGAACTGTTAACCCTTAAAGAGCCACCAGAGAACAGAATTGTGTTATACTTTCGTTAGTTTCCCAAGACCTTTAATAAAATCCTTGTTTTGGTTGAACCTGGTCTCCTTGCACTACTTGAGCAATCCCGCTGAAAGCTGTGTAGCCTCTCGTGACATCACAGCCTATAGTACAGGAACACACAGTTAGGCCTATAGTACAGGAACACACAGTTAGGCCTATAGAACAGGAACACACAGTTAGGCCTATAGTACAGGAACACACAGTTAGGCCTATAGTACAGGAACACACAGTTAGGCCTATAGAACAGGAACACAGTTAGGCCTATAGTACAGGAACACACAGTTAGGCCTATAGTACAGGAACACACAGTTAGGCCTATAGTACAGGAACACACAGTTAGGCCTATAGTACAGGAACACACAGTTAGGCCTATAGTACAGGAACACACAGTTAGGCCTATAGTACAGGAACACACAGTTAGGCCTATAGTACAGGAACACACAGTTAGGCCTATAGAACAGGAACACACAGTTAGGCCTATAGAACAGGAACACACAGTTAGGCCTATAGTACAGGAACACACAGTTAGGCCTATAGTACAGGAACACACAGTTAGGCCTATAGTACAGGAACACACAGTTAGGCCTATAGTACAGGAACACACAGTTAGGCCTATAGAACAGGAACACACAGTTAGGCCTATAAAACAGGAACACACAGTTAGGCCTATAGTACAGGAACACACAGTTAGGCCTATAGTACAGGAACACACAGTTAGGCCTATAGTACAGGAACACACAGTTAGGCCTATAGAACAGGAACACACAGTTAGGCCTATAAAACAGGAACACACAGTTAGGCCTATAGTACAGGAACACACAGTTAGGCCTATAGAACAGGAACACACCGTTAGGCCTATAGAACAGGAACACACAGTTAGGCCTATAGAACAGGAACACACAGTTAGGCCTATAGTACAGGAACACACAGTTAGGCCTATAGTACAGGAACACACAGTTAGGCCTATAGAACAGGAACACACAGTTAGGCCTATAGTACAGGAACACACAGTTAGGCCTATAGTACAGGAACACACAGTTAGGCCTATAGTACAGGAACACACAGTTAGGCCTATAGTACAGGAACACACAGTTAGGCCTATAGTAAAGTGCATTAGGAAAGTATTCAGACCCCCTGACTTTCTCCACATTTTGTTACGTTACAGCCTTATTCTAAAACTGATTCAATTAAATGTTTTCCTCATCAATCTACACACAATACCCCATAATGACGAAGCGAAAACAGGTTTTTAGATTTTTTTGCAAAAAACCCTGAAATACCGTATTTACATAAGTATTCAGACCCTTTGCTATGACACTCAAAATTGAGCTCAGGTGCATCCTGTTTCCATTGATTATCCTTGAGATCTTTCTACAACTTGATTGGAGTCCACCTGTGGTAAATTCAATTGATTGGACATGATTTGGAAAGGCACACACCTGTCTATATAAGGTCCCACAGTTGACAGTGCATGTCAGAGCAAAAACCAAGGCATGAGTTTGAAAGAGGTGTCCGTAGAGCTCCGAGACAGGATTGTGTCGAGGCACAGATATGGGGAAGGGTACCAAAACATTTCTGCAGCATTGAAGGTCCACAAGAACACAGTGGCATCCATCATTCTCAAATGGAAGATGTTTGGAACCACCAAGGCTCTTCCTAGAGCTGGCCGCCCGGCCAAACTGAGCAATCAGGGGAGAAGGGCCTTGGTCAGGGAAGTGACCAAGAACCCGATGGTCACTCTGACAGAGCTCCAAAGTTCCTCTGTGGAGATGGGAGAACCTTCCAGAAGGACAACCATCTCTGCAGCACTCCACCAATCAGGCCTTTATGGTAGAGTAGCCAGACGGAAGCCACTCCTCAGTAAAAGGCACATGACAGCCCGCTTGGAGTTTGCCAAAAGGCACCTAAAAGACTCTCAGACCATGAGAAACAAGATTCTCTGGTCTGATGAAACCAAGATTGAACTCTTTGTCCTGAATGCCAAGCGTCACGTCTGGAGGAAACCAGGCACCGCTCATCACCTGGCCAATACCATCCCTACGGTGAAGCATGGTGGTGGCAGCATCATGCTGTTGGGATGTTCTTCAGCGGCAGAGAGACTAGTCAGGATCGAGGGAAAGATGAACGGAGCAAAGTACAAAGAGATCCTTGATGAAAACCTGCTCCAGAGCGCTCAGGACCTCAAACTGGGGGCGAAGGTTCACCTTCTAACAGGACAACGACCCTAAGCACACAGCCAAGACAACGCAGGAGTGGCTTCGGGACAAGACTCTGAATGTCCTTGAGTGGGCCAGCCAGAGCCCGGACTTGAACCCGATCGAACATCTCTGGAGAGACCTGAGAATAGCTGTGCAGCGACGCTCCCCATCCAACCTGACAGAGCTTGAGACGTAACAAAATGTGGAAAAAGTGAAGGGGTCTGAATACTTTCCGAATGCACTGTATATACACCACTGTAATGCAAAGGTCATATGATACATTATAAACTGGGTGGTTCGAGCCCTGAATGCTGATTGGCTGACAGCTGTGGTATATCAAACCGTATACCACGGGTATGACAAAACATTTGTTTTTACTGCTCTAATTACATTGGTAACAAGTTTATAATAGCAATAAGGCACCTCTGGTGTTTGTGATATATGGCCAATATACCACGGCTAAGGGCTGTATTACATTTACATTTTAGTCATTTAGCAGACGCTCTTATCCAGAGCGACTTACAGTTAGTGAGTGCATTCATTATTATTATTTTTTCATACTGGCCCCCCATGGGAATCGAACCCACAACCCTGGCGTTGCAAACGCCATGCTCTACCAACTGAGCTACATGGGACTCTGCGTTATGTCGTGCCTAAGAACAGCCCTGAGCCGTGGTATATTGGCCATATACCACACCTACTCAGGCCTTATTGCTTAAATATACACCATTGTAATGCAAAGGTCATATGATACAAAATACACCACTGTAATGCAAAGGTCATATGATATTTGTCAGTTTCTTTTCATCTGAGATGAATGATGGTGTTTGGAAATGTGTTCAAATAATGCCAGAGAAGCAAGAAGGAACATGACATAATAAACTGGTCCTGAAAATCATGAAAGACTATTATTATTTACACATTTATGCACTATAGATGAAATTTGATTAAAATGGAAACTTTTGATCAAATCAATCAAACTTTATTTAAAGTGTATTTAAAATCTCAACACATGTTACAGTAAAGCATGAAAGAAGTAAAGCAAACCAGAAGCAATCAAATAGATGAATAAAAGAGCATAAAACACAAAAGGATGTCTAAAACAATAACATCTCTGATTAAAGACCAAACTAAAAAAAAGTGGGGTTTTAAACGTGATTTGAAAAGGGCCTAAAATATTACCTCATAACTACAAAACATGTTTGACAACAAATGACGTTGTTAAATCATTCAGCACAAGGCCTTGTCCTCTCCTGACCCAATTCCTGGACGCCCTCAGTCTTAACACGTGCCTCGATGTTCAGTCAGAGAAGGAAGAGGAAGCGAGACATCACACTCCCTCATTTTTTTCTGGTTCATATACAGTCAATGAACTAAGCAGACCAGACCCAGCTGCTAATGCACTGGTGCCTATGGGAGAGCCACTCCGATAGACTGGAGCTGACCATTAAAAAAAAAAATGTGTGCACTCACTAACTGTAGGCCTAGACCTATAGGCTATATTCATAACGTATAAACCCTAAAGCTACACGAAGGGAGCATGACTTACCATGAATTCATATGTCCGGATATGTAACTACACACGCATATCGTCCTTTGAGCTGTGTCTGTGTGGGGGAGGTTGATCTACAGAACAATACCATATGTGTAGGTGTATAGTCGTCTCACTAGTCCCACTCACTGCCATCGCCATTGTGAATTATCCTCCTCCCCACATATACAGACTTACACATTTTTCAAATGGATATCCAGTCTTATCCATCATCTCGTACGACTCCACTCCTATCCCACTGAAACACGTCTGTTCAGGAATACTCGATGTTATGTTTTTACTTCCGGTTCCATGATAATAATGTTCCATAACCATTTTTTACCCAAAGGGCCTAATGCAGGCATGGATTACATTGTCATACTGGAAAGGGAAAGGGTTTAGCCCAACCCCTCTGATTGATTATGATTCATTCATAAGGCAAAACAAGACATCCATGTGAGAGAATATGTTTTATTGTGCTCAGGAAATTCAGGAACAGACAGTCATCTGTCTTCGATCTAACAATTAACTGACTTGAACCGAATTCGCTATACAACTGCATCCTTTCTTTTTTAAACAGAAAACGTCAAAAGAAAGTAAAATATATCAGATATCAGTAAGATTATTAACCATTAATTACAATTTAAATAGTATTTGTAATTGCTGATTATTCTCACTACTATATTGATCCCAAAATGAATAGGCCTACTGCGGCTATTTCTACTACTACTTGGTATTGATGTTGATAACAATTTCCATGTGGAATATTAAAGTATTCTAACAACATAATCTGAAAACGTTTACTTTCCTCTGATAAGTAGTCCTCGAAGAGAAAAAAGGTTAACTTCTTTTTCCTGCCATGCTTCCCAGGTGTCTCGTCTTGTCTTGACTGGGGGAACAGACGGTTAATGTAGCTCCTGTCCACTACCCTGCCAGATACACATCACAATGAAGTTAAGCTTCATTCAACCAAAAATGTCACATTGATTTATGCAGTTGTATTTCGGATTGAAGTTGACACCCAAACAATAATTTAAGCCGTGAATAGAAATGAAAGGATAAAAGTAAACTATTTTTTGTTTAGTAAAACTGTAATAATAAATAATGTATATGTTCATATATTATTGATATCAATAGCATACTAAATTATAATATCATAATTCAAATGAATATTTTTTCGATAGATTCTCTGTATTCCTTACACAATTTTTAACACGGGCTAGACCTATTTTGTGGCTACACCTCATATCTGAAAAAACATCTGATATCCAAATAAGCTTGAATGTTTTAGACCTACCATATAAGATATACATCTTTGTTCTAAAATTAAATATATACAAATGTTTTTCTCGAATAAGCATAGTCAATTTACTGAGCATTAAATCTGTTTGGATTATTAATGCACTAGTGATATTTTTTTCTGATTAAATAATTACCATAATGTGGCTCTCTGACGACAATTTGATAATGCATTAGGCCTATGTGCAAATATAAACATTAGTCATAACAAATAAATCACATTTTCGTGTAGCCTATGGGCTTCTCTATTGGCATACAGAGAACTAAAAGGTCTTATGTTTTCATATATTCTATTGTTCTCCATCCCGGACATATTGGCATAGAATGACACACGATCTGCCTGCCGTGCTCCGAAGGCAATGCAAGCTAGCCTATATTGCAATTAAATATCAAAACAACAATATTGTAGGTTATTTGAAACACGAAATACAGTAAGAGGATGTTTTTAGAAGTTATGACAAGACGACACCATATATATATATTATGGTAGCCCAAAGACAGAAACTGCGTGGGATTGAATGGGATTTTTTTGCAGAGTGCCAACACCCACTCACCTCTACAGACAATAGATCCATTCGATTCTTTCTCACGATCTCAGTCAATCCACTCTTTTGCTGCTATTTCCCACTACTGTTGTTCTTCCGAAAACGAAAATGTTGTAGATTTTCCTTTCATTTAACAAAATAAAGCAGGATAAGATAACACACCTTTACTGGTATTTCCATATCATTGTCTGCTCTATATAGAACATCCATATTCGGAAATGGATTCCTATTAAAGAAACTTACAAGTTGTGTAGTTCCCTCGCATAAGTAGCAAGTTGTTGCCGTCTTCCTGGCAGCCACATATGATCTAAGGCAGAGTTAGATGGTTTAAATGTGTTCTTAGGGCAAGGAGCTGTCAGACCTTTTGGCGAGCAAGATTGATAGCGTGCAGGCTTTCCAGGCTCTTTGTTTGGAATATAAGCAATAAACGGCCTGGGGCCTACCACTTTTTCAAAGTTCAAGACAGGGAGGAGGAGAAAATGAAAAAAAGTTATTCTTGCCAAAGAATATAGATCTTATTGCTTTACTTCAAATTGAGATAATTCTATGGGGTGAATGGGAAGGCATCTATCCAAAGTACTACTGTAACCTATTGTTAACATATTGTGCAATAGGCCTATCCAAATTCTTAGGTGTCAGTAATACTGATGAAAATAAAGTATTAAACACGGATCTGGGATCATTCAACTTGAACAAAGACAAATAAATGTCTCACTGGAGGCATACAACCCTTGAGTAAATGGTATTGCGAAGTAAGGGGCACTCACTGTGGATTACATTCTCAATGTTATTTTTCTTCAAAATAACGTGGCGGTGGCTACTTTCTTGTGTCAGTAGGCCTATACGTCTCTCATCCACATGCATTTTTCTATTTCTGATGTAATTCAATGTTGCCAGATTTTGATGGTGGATTAAAGGGATTTGAAGCAGCTGCGTCTCCATAAATATGATGCAAGTTTACAACCACGTGTCACACTGTAAGATCTCCATACAATACGAGTAGACCACCAACAACATGCAGACGGGATATCACGCACCCCATGACATTCCACATGCAAATAGCACTTTATTCCTAATATATCTGTGCTCAATGAATGGCGTCCCATGAAGGAAACACATGTATGTATTAATAATCATATTTATTAAATATTTAATACATTTGTCTACAAAGTCTTAAATGAGAACAAGTAATAGCTGGGTGAGTATTAAAGAAAGAAAGTCCTCATCTTAAAAAGGTATTCACATTCTTGTAGATTCATATTCTTGGAAATATCAAGACCTACGTTTAGAATACAAACTTTACAGACTGCAAAAATATTTATCTCTCTCTCGCTCTCGTTCTCGCTCTCGTTCTCGCTCTCTCAATTCAATTTCAATTTCAATTCAATTTAAGGGCTTTATTGGCATGGAAAACGTATGTTAACATTGCCAAAGCAAGTGAAGTAGATAGTAAACCAAAGTGAAATAAGCAATAAATAGTAACATTACACTCAGCAGTTCCAAAAGAATAAAGACATTTCAAATGTCATATTATGTCTATATACAGTGTTGTAACAATGTGCAAATAGTTAAAGTACAAATGGGAAAATAAATAAAGATAAATATGGGTTGTATTTACAATGGTGTTCGTTCTTCTCTCTCTCTCTCTCTCTCTCTCTCTCTCTCTCTCTCTCTCTCTCTCTCTCTCTCTCTCTCTCTCTCTCTCTCTCTGTGTGTGTGTGTGTTAGTGAGGGGAGGGGAGGGGGGATAGAGGCTGAATAAAAGGAGGAAAAAGACTGCTCTGGATGTCTGCTCGGTTGTGTCTCCGTGCACCACGCTGCAGAGCCACAGGCTTGGTCAGAAATATTTGTCTTTAGTCATTACATTAAGACATAAACCCGGGGGGCAATGAGGTGTTGTATCAATGCGCAAAGGAGATAAACCACACACACACACACACACACACACACACACACACACACACACACACACACACACACACACACACACACACATGCACACACACAGGCTCTTATTAAATGGACTATCCTCCATTCGGAAGCAGTACTGTGTGTAAATAAAGCAGACTAGACCCTACCCCCAGAACTAGGCGTTACCTCTCCGACTTTCTCCATCAATCACAGAGGACAGTGGCTTCTTTTGATTAAACCCCAAATTGTCATTGGGCAGAGGTAATCATGTGACAAGCAATACGGTCCAATTTCAACCTTGTCTCCATGAAAGCAATATAGTTTAATGGCATCGCTGTCCCCATACGGCTGTAATCAGCAAAATTGTTGGGGAAAAAACGCTTGTCACGAAATTTCATAATTTTCTCCTCGCCCACAAAATTACGACGGGTGACTTTTCCAAGACAAGAGAGGAGATGAATTACGAATTTGAGCGAGAGAGCGGTTTTATCAATAGTCAGCCGTCGCTTGCTGAGTGCCTGACATCTTTTACCCCTGTGGGTGATGCATTTCAAAGTTCATCAATCAAGAACTCGACGCTTTCACAGTCGACACTGATTCCTCCTCCTTTTGAGCAGACCATTCCCAGCCTCAACCCGGGCAGCCACCCACGCCCCAGCCGGTCAAAGCAGAGTCTGAATGGAGTCTGTAGCCCTCTGCCAGCCGCATCCCTACCCCCGGAGTACCCCTGGATGAAGGAGAAGAAAGCCTCCAAGAAAAACCACCAGACTACTGCCACAGCTACAACTCCCGACACTGCACCTCTTTACTTCTCTCCCCAAGGTAAGACATGATTGATTAGCCTCTATATTGCCTCTATTCTATTTGAATTAAATTACAGTCTGGGTAGGTAGCCTATTAGCCTATCAAAATGCATAGGTCTGTCTGGTCTCAACATTCTAATTTGGGGCTAATTCTCTCTCATGACTTGCAGAATATCTATTAGCAAAAGTTTAATTATTTGAGCATTCTCAGTGGTCAATGTGCTTGCTGACTGGTGATGCGGTGGAAGAATGTTAATGTGTGACAGTAATGGAGAGTGATAGATTGCTCTTACTGCAGGCCGACCGACCGGCAGCTGGCATGTTCATTAATCTTCAAGCCAGTCGGCCTGGTCCACGCAGACCCATCATATTCTGCTACGGCTCATAAATCGTCTCAGTGCCGTGTCTGTGCTCCCATAAACCATTTGCTGGGCGGCCCAGTAGAACCTTGATTTTTTATTTACCAACTGCCATTTATATATATTTGTATTCAATCATCAATTGCTTTTTTTGTATGGGTTGAACATTTCAAATATCTTTCAATGTGTTTCAGGGTCGCCAGAGATTGCAGAGAGTGGTGGCGGGGGTTCTCGGAGGCTGAGGACAGCGTACACCAACACCCAGCTACTGGAGTTGGAGAAGGAGTTTCACTTCAACAAGTACCTGTGCAGACCCCGGCGGGTGGAGATAGCTGCTTTACTGGATTTAACTGAGAGGCAGGTGAAAGTCTGGTTCCAGAACCGCAGGATGAAGCACAAGAGACAAACCCACTGCAAGGAGAACCAGAACGGCGAGGGGACGTTCAATAGTCTGGAGGACAGGGGAGAGGAGGACTTCGATCAGGCTGCTAACAATGTAGGCCTACCCGCCGGCGCGCTTCTGGAGAGGGAAAGCTACTCTTTTCACCAAAATACCTTAACTTCACAACAACAGTCTCAGAATGCACACAATCACAATGGAGATTCCCAAAGCTCAACTGCTTCGCCTTTAAACAGCGATGACAAAAATCTGAAAAATTTTCCTAACCCGGCACCCACTGTTCCTATATGCGTGTCAACAATAGGCCCGGACTGCGCATCTGGCGGGGACAATGCCCATTCCCCGGCCCTGGACGTCTCTTTGCAGGACTTTCACGTTTTCTCATCGGATTCCTTCTCTCCAAGTTTGTCAGATTCTATAGATAGTCCAATGGGTTTATCAACTGAAGGTTTCGATTTTTTCTCAGAAACGCTCACAACAATCGACCTGCAACACTTGAGCTATTAACCATTCTAAAAGAGAAAACAGTAACTCAAACATGTTAGTTTAGGAAGAGCCTCCTGTCTTCCATGTCCTTACAAATAATTGGCTTCCGTTTTTATTTTGATGTAATTGATTGATTGATTAATACATGGCTCCAATGAGGTAAGTTTTAAAACAATAAATTAATAAATTAAATAGTTTGTATGTGATGCCAATATTATGCCTACAAAGAATGAGAAACAACATCTTTTCATTTTTTTTTTTGTATAATTTTCTGGTAGAATGATGTTATAAATAGTATATTTTCTTAGAATAAAATTTACTTATTTACGAGAGATATTCATCATCATGTCCTTTACTATTTTCCATTCACGTGAAGTTTCTATGTTTGCATTAGTTAAACATTTTTTTTTTAAAGAAAGATTTAGCATGCAATGGGTCGGCAAATAATTGTCTCAATATTCTTAGAATTCTTAGGCATATTCTTACAAAGAATATTGTTGCAACAAGTGATATTTTTATGAAGAAATCTTTCCTTCAGAATGGCAGGCGAAACTCTTTATCCTGAAATATATAAAGTCAATTGATTGGTGTTAAATGGACAATAGTGAGCAGATTTGATCATCTCATAAACGGAAATCACAAATATAAACTGCTGAACAAACACTGCGATAATTTCCAAACATAATTTCACCCCCAAACAATAAAATAACAGACTTAGAATACGTCCAAGAATAATAGGCTACTTCTAATGAAGTTACACTAATTATTTTCCAACTGTAGCTTGTTTTGCTCTTGAATATTTTTCCTGGAAAGTAGCGATGAGTGAATTAGCCATACACTATGGAGTAGAGCTGTTGAGTGAGACATAGATTACATTGTTTCTGAGTCCATAAATCACAGTAGTTTATGATTGAGGACGTAATTAAAGAGATTAATGGCCGTAGTACATGCACAAATAAAAACAATCTTCCTATTGGGGGATACCGGGAGTCCTCGGCCAAAAGCTGTAACTTTGTTGACGTTCTACAATTACATTTTATAGCCTATAAAACTTACAGCATGGGGAGGAAGGGGAGTGCATAGCCTACTACTTCACACTACGTAATTCAATCCGCTGTTGAAAGAGATTCTTGATTTTTGCCTCTTTAAAGTTTTATTTGTTTAGTTTTACAGTATTGAAACTAAACAATAAGTGTCGACTATGTGGTTATTATTTCCCAACTAAACACAATCTGTTAATTGACAGTTGTACATATTGTAATATTACTAAACAGTCTATGAATAATGTACAGGTGCTGAACGGGTAAATTAAATCCATGGAACTGTATATTATGATTATATTTAAATATATGGAAACGTATTATGATCACTTGTCAGACTATTTTGGTTGAATACTTAACACAATTCGTTGATTGCAATACAACATTCTGTAATCCTAGCCTAGTCTACCATGTCAATGGTAAATCACTGCTCAGACAGATACTCGAAGCCTGATAGTTCCTCTACAAATCCGTATAGGCCTAGTGAATAAAACATAAGATAGGGATATCCAATTAAGGATACAAAGACTGCCTTTTCTTTCACAATGATTAGGCCCTGAATCACAACACCAGACGCACTAACAATGGCATAGTGTACTAGGCTACACTAGACTGGAGCCTGCTTCTTTCAGTGGGCCTGCGAATAGCGGGATACGCTCAGACCACCGCCATTTTCTACTACAACACCACGGAACGGTCAGCATGCTGTCTGACGCTATTTATTAGTGGTCGTTTCAAACAATAATAAATTGTTTAAAAAAAATCAAATTTACGACATAAATTTCGTCCTTAAATGTAGGATTATACTGAACAAATGTGACAGAAAATGTTGTTTAAGAAAATAAATTTGTTCGGAGATGGACTGTAAATGTAGCCTAGTAGCCTGTAGCCTTCTGCCATACAATCTATAGTAGGTCCTTTTAGGCTACATATGCATTATAAGGAGTAATAAAGAGTAAGATCGAAAACTGTAGTCTATAAAACAGTTGAAATTAAGTTATAATCTCTATACATCTAATCTGAAGAGCGCAACAAATCATGCTCTTACAGTCTTGTCACAAAAATCCACTAAGGTAGACAGGTAATAACTAAGATTACCTGGCAGATATGACAATGATACATTTATTGGGTTGACTCCATTGAATTATCTCACCCAAATAGAGCATGCCTTTCTCAAATGGCAACCTTTTCCCTATCACTGTAAAAACGGATCAATTCTAGCTACTCAAACATTTTGAGGAAACGATTATCATTTTAATTATAAGTTAAGAAACTTAAATGGCTGAAGTGAGCAGTACTACCTTCATATGAGTAATACAAATGCAGTTTTTTTTAGGAAGGTATACTTCAATTTAACGCCCCCATTAAGCCACGCCCGCAATAGTTTCCCAGTGTGCCTTTTCGATTGAATTGTAGAGTTACCACCCATGACGTTCATTTTCCGTCCTGTGGCCTTCACCAAGTGAGTTCCAATGAATATTATAATTATAATATAATCATTACATATTACATAAGGCCTTATACAGTGGCCTGAAACTCATAGTTTACAGGCCACATCAGGCCTGCAAGTAGGGTTGCAAAATTCCACAAACTTTCCCAAAACGTTTCCAGTAATCTTCCAACCAGGATTTCTGGAAAACCTGGGAAATTCAACAGAACTTTTGCAACCCTAACTGTAAATCACATTATACTGGCTTCCAAAGTGATGTGTAATTCCTATTGGAATCTAGCCAGCGTTAGGCTATCCAGCAGTTGAAATTTGTATTCACTTGCAACCTGTATTCATAGTGACTGCCAGGGTTAAGAACAGTGGGAGGAGACAACCTAAGCCATTTAAACTGGAACAACCATTTCAGTAAGGGGTGCAAAAATCCAATGATTGGATTAGTTTAGAAAACAAATATTTATCTTTGTGTATCATAACATTTAATCAATGTACATACAAAAACTGTTGTAGCCGGCCGCGACCGGGAGACCCATGGGGCGGCACACAATTGGCCCAGCGTCGTCCAGGGTAGGGGAGGGAATGGCCGGCAGGGGATGTAGCTCATGGCGTTTGCAACGCCAGGGTTGTGGGTTCGTTTCCCACGGGGGGTATAATAAAAAATAAAAAATAAAAACAAATAATGTAATATATGCACTAACTGTAAGTCGCTCTGGATAAGAGCGTCTGCTAAATGACTAAAATGTAAATGTAAAACACAGATATAAAAAAAATATGTTAAAAATGTTAATTTGTTATCATATCTTACAAATATTTATTTGGTGTGACTTCTCATTTAGTTTTGAGTCAGTACCACATCAATATTTTAAGTAATAATGACTAGTCATTGACTTTGAGTACAACTTACTAGAAGTATTTGAGTTAAAAATGTCATAGAGTTTAGTGTATATAGTGCACAACTTTTTTGTACTTTTTTTTTTTACCAGGGCCCTATATCTCATGTGATTATTCATAGTTTTCTCATGTCCACTCCACTGTGATGTACTACTGTACCCCAGTCCTGTCTGTCCACAACTCCATGATTGGTTTGTCCACAACACTGAGGGGTGACACAGGTGGTGAACTATCATTATGTGAGTTGTGACAGGAGAGATTTGAAGTTAAATGGTCAAAAATCCTGAGCCGTTTCAAAACACCACCTGAGTAGGTTAATCCCTGTAAACCGAGGAGGCAGTCAGTCACTTTCAAGCTCTGCTTTTGACTTGAAACAAACTGTAAATGTAACGCCCTCTAACACCTCTAAAACCTCGGCCCAATGCCCCTGCAGGGCCAATGAAAGTCAGTCTGAGGAACAATCAACAGGGCTTGGATCAAGACCTGACTGTGTGCTCCACAACTCATGGTAGTACCTTCACGTTGCCCTCATCATGCCTATGAACCTACAAAGTAATAACTGTAGTAACAACATTGTAGATGGACCTGGGTTCAAGTAGTATTTGTTTTCTTTCAAAGTGCTTGTCTGGCTCAATGGTACCAATGGAATAGTACAGAAGTGTAAACCCTGCCCATCTGGCATTGACTGCTGGTATAGGCTCAAAGTGTTTGAAAAAACCCAGAATACTCTATGAACCCAGGGCCGATGCAGGGCTACCTGGAAGCTGTCTGCCAGCTGGCGTAGCCCTGCCATATACTTTTTGTCTGCCATTTTGCATCCAAATTCAAGTATAGTCTTTTCACTAAAATGCTGTTGTTGACACATGCGAACCCACACACGTATACATACAGTCCTCCTCTGGTGCCAACCAACCAATGTCAGAAGGTAAAACATTGGTAACTGACCTGAACTCAGGACCTGAAACCAGATGAAAAACACAGTGAGCAGCGAGTGCAGTGCATTGTGGGAGAGGAGATCCGACACCGTGCAGCTTTCTTCCCGAAGAGGTCAAAGGTCAGGCCACCTCTCATCTCCCTCACCACGCAGGACGGAACCCCTGGCAGGTCAGCTGGGGGTCAACAGAGTGACCCTATCTGCTGCTCAGGTAAAGGTCAACAGGGTAGGAGGATGTTTGAATATTGATACATTCTTACATTAAAAAGGATGTTGTGAACGGTGAGTAATGAGACTGAAGCCTATTGTTGACCAGGGTCCATTTTCATAAAGCATCTCAGAGTGGGCGTGCTGAGCTAATCAGATTCCCCTGTCCATTCATTATAATCTAAAAGGCCAAACTGATCCTAGATCAACACCCTACTCTGAGACGCTTTCTGAATACTGGCGCTGGTCCAGTAGGCCTGGTTACATCCATTAGTAAGCACTCCACCTGTGTTTTATGCATCAGTACATGTTTTCACACTATCATGGAAGGCAGGGCAGACAGGAGAGGAAGTGTATACTCGTCTCAGGATTTAGGCTCGATCAATCCCAGTGGTCCTGGTAGGGTCGCAAAATTCCAGGAACTTTTGCAAAAGTTCCCAGGTTTTCCAGAAATCCTAGTTGGAAGATTCCTGGAATCAAAAAGGAAAATGCAGGAAATCCTAAATCCTAAAACCACAATTTCTGGAAAACCTGGGAATTTTGGGAAAGTTACGGGAATCTTGCAACCCTATAGGTCCTGGTGAACCCCCAGATGTGGGGGTGATGTTAGAGGTCAGAGGTCAGAGGTTAGAGGTCAGAGACAGCCACTCTCCCGTACCCATCCTGAGTCTGACTGATCCTGGCTCCTCCTGAGAGATGAAAGGGGAGGTTTCCTAGGGCTCTGGTCAAAAGTAGTGCACTACATACGGAATAGGGTGTCATTTGGGAAGTAGACTTTAAAGGTGGGGTGACAGGTGGATAGGTTTAGTCCTTCCTGCCTGTCTCACTTTCTAAACTGTCTGGAAGCTATGCATAGCTCAAAGGCTGAGTCCTTTAAACAAGAATCAGGTGACACTGTTTGACACAAGGTTAAAAACATATATAAACAAGCTTCATAGAATGGTGACAATAACTCCCTGCCTTGTAGGCTACAGTACAGGAGATTAACAATCCCGGTTTTTATCACCATAACAACAATACCTTTTTTCAATGTTTTCTGCCGAGAAATGTTGGCAGTAGCCCCTCCCCCCGGGGTATAGGCTATGTTGTTTTAGCGACAGACGAGACAGGAGAGGAGGACATGAGTACCATGCTTCCCTGAACATGTACTGTAGCTTCATCACCATGCCCCAACTGTCTCCCACATAGTGCAAGTTGAGACGTCAAACACACACACACACACACACACACACACACACACACACACACACACACACACACACACACACACACACACACACACACACACACACACACACACACACACACACACACACACACACACACACACACACACACACACACACACACAGAGGGCACATTGAGATGTAACACAAACTCCAGACTGATTCACAATGGATGACAGACAGTACTGTACATGGAATTGATTGGACAATACACTTTTATATACACAGGCTTGGACAGGACAGAGAAATGAAAACACCCAGTTGAGTCTGAGATCCCTCATAAAACATGATGTGGGTTTAGGAACCATGGTTGAGTGCAGTGTCTGGTAGTTGAATGACAGAATGATACCCGACCCTGCCATGGCCCCAAACCTCCCCAACAGGCTGACACTGACTGATGATCCCCTGGTCTCTTTCCTGAACACAGAACAGGAGTAGGAGTTGTTTTTTTCTCAGAGAGGGCTCTGTGTTTGCAAACTAACAGTTTCCATTGGCACAAACCAGGCATCCATCCAAGGAATTCTTATCACACCTACATTGGCTTCGTCCCAAATGGCACCCTATTCCCTACATAGTGCACTACTTTGGGCCCCAGTCAAAAGGAGTGCACTATATAAGGAATATGGTGCTATTTGGGAGGAAGATATTATCCATGAAGCTATAATATGTGGTAGTGAGTGATGTGTGGTACTATCTGCCACCACAGATCTGATGTTCATCAACACACTCAGAACAGCCCTAGGGCCTAGGCTCCTGATTCAATAAACTGCCATTTGCCATTAAGATATGAACAGAGATTGAATCTGTACGTTAATTATAGGTTGCCTACCATAATTCACCTAATTGTTGCTTAAAACTGTGGAATGTGGGGTGACGCGGTCACGTAAATAAACCAATGAGAGGGAGGCAACTAAACTACACTGAACAAAAATAGAAACGCAACATGCAACAATTTAAAAGATTCTACTGAGTTACAGTTCAAATAAGGAAATCCGTCAATTTAAATAAATTCATTAGGTCCTAATCTATGGATTTCACATGACTGGGAATACAGATATGCATCTATTGGTCACAGATACCTTAAAAAAATAGGTAGGGGCGTGGATCAGAAAACCAGTCAGTATCTGGTGTGACCAGCATTTGCCTCATGCAGCGCCACACATCTCCTTGGCATAGAATTGATCAGGTTGTTGATTGTGGCTGTGTGAAGTTGCTGGATATTGGCGGGAACTGGAACCCGCTGTCGTACACGTTGATCCAGAGCATCCCAAACATGCTCAATGGGTGACATGTCTAGTGAGTATGAGGCCATGGAAGAATTGGGACATTTACTGCTTCCAGGAGTTGTGTACAGATCCTTGCAACATGGGGCTGTGCATTATCATGCTGAAACATGAGGTGATGGCGGCGGATGATTGGTACGACAATGGGCCTCAGGATCTTGTCACAGCACCTCTGTGCATTCAAATTGCCATTGATCAAATGCAATTGTGTTCGTTGTCCATAGCTTATGCCTGCCCATACCATAACCCCACTGCCACCATGGGGCACTCTGTTCACAACATTGACATCAGCAAACCGCTCCCCCAAACAACGCCATACACGCGGTCTGCCATCTGCCCAGTACAGTTGAAACTGGGATTCATCCGTGAAGAGCACACTTCTCCCAGCGTGCCAGTGGCCATCGAAGGTGAGCATTTCCCCACTGAAGTCGGTTACGATGCCGACTGCAGTCAGGTCAAGACACTGGTGAGGACGACAAGCTTCCCTGAGATAGTTTCTGACAGTTTGTGCAGAAATACTTCGGTTGTGCAAACTGACAGTTTCATCAGCTGTCCGGGTGGCAGGTCTCAGACAATCCTGCAGTTGAAGAAGCCGGATGCGGAGGTCCTGGGCTGCCGTGGTTACACGTGGTCTGCGGTTGTGAGGCCGGTTGGACGTACTGCCAAATTCTGTAAAAAAGACATTGAAGGCGGCTTATGGTAGAGAAATTAACATTCAATTCTCTGGCAACAGCTCTGGTGATCATTCCTGCAGTCAGCATGCCAATTGCACGCTCCCTCAAAACCTGAGACATCTGTGGCATTGTGTTGTGTGACAAAACTGCACATTTTAGAGTGGCCTTTTATTGTCCCCAGCACAAGGTGCACATGTGTAATGATCATGTTGTTTAATCAGCTTCTTGATATGCCAATCCTGTTAGGTGGATGGATTATCTTGGCAAAGGAGAAATGCTCATTAACAGGGATGTAAACGATAAAACGAATGTGTGCACAACATGTTAGAGAAATAAGCAGATTTCTGGGATCTTTTATTTCAGCTCATGAAACATGGGCCAACACTTTACATGTTGCGAGTCAGTGTAAATAAACGCATTCCAGAAAATACTATTGGGTGTGCAGGTACCGTGCGTGCAGGTTAAACGCGGTGGCGGTGCAGGTGGATCAAGAAAGGAAGGATACGGCCCGCGGTCAATAGTTGAATAGTGTCGCTGCGCTGTAGCCAGTGGTAATTGTATTGATTAGTGAAATTATTCTATAACTTCCGTATCTCTCAGCCCACCAGAGCTTCCGTGTTCCAGTCTACCCTTGCTGGATTTTTTACTTTGTGTTTTTTTACAATGCGGGCAATTCCGGAGGAGTTAACGACGCTTATTTCAGGTAGGCCTATTTCTAATAATCGACGTGTTAGTGTAATGGATTTCTATCCTATCGTTGTCAAACGTGAAGTTTTACAAAAACATTTTATAACTGTTTTGAAAAAGAGGAAGTAAGTGGCTGTGTTTCACTGCTATATGGATGGTAGAGGTCTTTCCACCATAGAGACGATTGCCACAAACAAACAGGTGCACCCTTCAGTTGTAACTAATATGATTAGTTTATTAGTTGGCAGTTTGAAATGAATATGCATGCTACATATTGTACACACGTTTCCATCCGAAGTTTTTGTTTATCGCTCCAAAACAATTATACTAAAACCAAAAGGACAATGTTTTCATGTGGAAAAGTTAGAAATGTATCCTAAAAACGGGGAATTGTTTTTAATATTTAGACCATAGTTGAATATTCATTTAAATATTTGGGAATGGGCTTAGTCATTCTGGTTAATTATTGTGATCACATGACCTCAAACTTTGACGCCTTCACATTTCTTCCCCTTTTAAGATCTTGAAGATTTCCTCTCCGATGGTCTGAAAGGAGAGAATTTGAGCAAGAAGGCGAAGGAGAAAAGAGAAGCATTTGTAAAGCGGATCAAAGAGGTCAAATCTGGGTATGTTTACATTTTTACATTTGTCATTTAGCAAACGCTCTTATCCAGAGCGACTTACAGTTAGATTAGACTCCAGAAGAACCTTTATATATTATAAATACTTTGTGCTTTTGCAACAGTTCGTTGGTTCATGAATATAACTATAGCAGTTTCTCAGTTGTACTGTGCCGATATATCGTTTCCTTCTCGTGTCTTACAGATACCCTCAAGATTTCAACGAGAAACGTATGTTTTATCTCTGTGTGCTTGATGTCAATGTGTTTAAAAATACATCTAAGTAACATGCAGTACAGTTGGCCGATATTATATTACGTCCCAAATGGCACCCTATTCCCCTATGGGCCTTGGTCAGAAGTAGTGCACTATATAGATAATAGGGGGACATTTGGGACGGGCGTGTGTCTTACTGTACTATATCAACAACTACCGTTATGAACCAGGAGATGCAGAGGACTCAGAAGAGGAAGAAGAGGTGGACAGCAACAATGATGGAGGGTCAGAACGCACAGATAAGGATGATGAGACCTGTGAAGGTATGTCACAAACAGTTGGGTGTATAGCAGGGTGAACACAAGTGTATAGACCAGGGTTAACACTAGGGTGTATAGCAGGGTTGGATTCAAGGAACACACATTTAAATTCATGCTTCTTTGAAAGAAAACAATTGGAATGAGCTAGAATTTCAGTTTACTTCCTGAATTGACTGAATTGAAATGGACCCCGACTCTGATACAGTCTACCGTACACTAAACTACAGACATTTATTTACATGCATACAAAAGTATGTGGACAAATGAGTGAATTTGATTATTTCAGCCATACCCATTGCTGACAGGTGTATAAAATTGAGCACCCAGCCATGCAGTCTCCATAGACAAACATTGGCAACTGACTTTGGAAGCCATTTGAAGGGCACAGCTGTGGGTTGGCCCCTTGTGACAGAGCGAGAGTCGTTTATTACTCACAGCCTAGAACCTCGCAGGGTGCAGTCAAGAGGTCTAGAGTTACCACTGAACATTTCTACTACAGTCCAAGAAAATGCATGCCTATGTATACAGTAGTCCAGCTCCTATACAGCATTTGTGTATTTGGTTTTGTTAATAGTATCAAGATAAACCTTGTGAAAGGGTAAAGGGGTCTGGGTTTTATTGGCCTTTAAGCAGCTGTCAGTTTTATGGCCGCTCTTTTACACAGAGCAACTTTGACACAGAGTTGAACATTTGCATTGAAGTTGCACTCTGAACAAGGCAAGCAGTCTCCTGGCTGCACTAGTTGGCTGCAAAATATTGTTCCCTTCTGGACTAAGAGATTCTTAACTTCTATATCGACTGAACTGATGACAAACCAAAAAAGCAAAGATGTGTGTTACTCTCTTTTTGAACATTGTAAAGGTGCATTTTCACTGTGAGGTTCATTGGAATCTGGGACTGTGTAGTAGGTCATCTTGGTTTTCGGGAGCAATTGCAAGAAAAGAGAAAGCAAAACTGTACTATTTCCTGTTTTGCCAAAGTAACAGTTGTCCAATTGGCTTAGCCATAGTCATTGATCTAAATGATGAGAATGGAAAGAAGGTTGATGGAAGGTTGATAGACTTGCATCATTGTCTCTCTCCTTATAGGTGCTCAGCAGTCTCCAGCTGTGGCAGCTCAGGACCTCCAGTCTGTGTTCAAGGCCGGACACCTGGAGAAACGCAGGAAGGGTGGGGGTCTTCCATAGACATGCATATATACACATACAGTGCCCTCCACTATTATTGGCACCCCTGTTTAAGATGTGGTTGAGGACTTCCAAAAATTCTCCTTTTTTTTTAAACAACATAGAACCCAAATGCAAAAAAAGAGAAAAATCCAACCTTTTATTTAAGTACATTACTTTGGTGGTAAAAAAAAAAATCACACATAAAAAAAAAAAAAAAAACTTGAAATCATGTGTCCCACAATTATTGGCACCCCTAACAATTCCGCTGAAATTTTTAATTGATTTTTTAAAAAATATATTTTTCTGTAGTTGCTAAAGTTGGTCAAGGTATCTAGGAACTTTTAATTAGTAATTCATGACTTCCTGTTT
The DNA here is from genome assembly GCF_020615455.1 of Coregonus clupeaformis. NCBI lineage: Eukaryota > Metazoa > Chordata > Actinopteri > Salmoniformes > Salmonidae > Coregonus > Coregonus clupeaformis. Next base: position 105,837 of record NW_025535036.1, read on the forward strand.
CCCTGGGGTATAAATATGACGTGACACAGAGGCCTAATTCTCTTACCCATTTGTCAACATGGCAAAGACAAGAGAACACACCATTCAAGTAAGGCAGATTTGTGTTGACCTTCATAAGTCAGGCAATGGCTACAAGAAAATAGCCACTCGCCTTAACTTGCCCGTATCTACAGTCAGAGGAATCATTAAGAAGTTTAAAACAACTGGAACAGTGACAAACAAGGCTGGAAGAGGTCCCAAGTTTATCTTGCCACAACGCACAGTGAGGAGGATGGTAAGAGAAGTAAAAAAAAGTCCTAAGCTCACTGTCACAGAATTGCATCAAAGAGTGGCATCTTGGGGTCACAAAGTCTCCAAAACAACCATCAGACGCTCTCTACATGCCAACAAGCTGTTTGGGAGGCATGCAAGGAAAAAGCCTTTTCTCACTAACACTCACAAACGTAAACGTCTGGAGTTTTCTAAGCGGCACTGGGACTTCAACTGGGATCGTGTGCTTTGGTCAGATGAGACTAAGATTGAGCTTTTTGGCAACAAACACTCTAAGTGGGTCTGGCGTAAAACAAAAGATGAGTATGCCGAAAAGCACCTCATGCCCACCGTGAAGTATGGTGGAGGATCTGTGATGCTGTGGGCCTGTTTCTCTTCCAAAGGCCCTGGGAACCTTGTTAGGGTGCATGGCATTATGAACGCTTTGAACTACCAGGACATTTTAAATAAAAACCTGATGGCCTCTGCCAGAAAGCTGAAGCTGGGTCGTCATTGGGTCTTTCAGCAGGATAATGATCCAAAACATGTGGCAAAATCTACACAAAAATGGTTCAGCAGTCACAAACTCAAGGTCCTCCCATGGCCATCTCAGTCCCCAGACCACAACCCAATCGAAAACCTGTGGGGCGAGCTAAAGAGGAGAGTGCATAAGAGAGGACCCAGGACACTGGATGATCTAGAAAGATTGTGCAAAGAAGAATGGTCAAAGATCCCCCTCTCTGTGTTCTCCAATCTTGTGAAATGTTATAGGAGGAGATTAAGTGCTGTCTTGTTGGCAAAAGGGGGTTGTACAAAGTATTAACATCAGGGGTGCCAATAATTGTGGGACACATGATTTCAATTTTTTTTTTTTTTTTATGTGTGATAATTTTTTTTTACACCAAAGTAATGTACTTAAATAAAAGGTTGGATTTTTCTATTTTTTTGCATTTGGGTTCTATGTTGTTTAAAAAAAAATGAGAATTTTTGGAAGTCCTCGACCACATCTTAAACAGGGGTGCCAATAATTGTGGAGGGCACTGTATATTGTTTATGTACGACATTGGTGTCTTCACTAACATACACAACACATACTCTGGGACTTTGGGGGAAACAACACTGTTTATGAGCCTCCAGGTTCTGGATTGTACAACTATGTTGATGGTAATGTTCCCATTGTCTTCCACAGATCACAGCTTCTTTGGCACAGAGTGGCAGAAGAGATGGTGCGCTTTGAGCAGCCACATATTCTACTACTACGGCAGTGAGAAAGGTATTCAACCAGACATTCTACTACTACGGCAGTGAGAAAGGTATTCAACCACATATTCTACTACTACGGCAGTGAGAAAGGTATTCAACCACACATTCTACTACTACGGCAGTGAGAAAGGTATTCAACCACACATTCTACTACTACGGCAGTGAGAAAGGTATTCAACCACACATACTACTACGGCAGTGAGAAAGGTATTCAACCAGACATTCTACTACTACGGCAGTGAGAAAGGTATTCAACCACACATTCTACTACTACGGCAGTGAGAAAGGTATTCAACCAGACATTCTACTACTACGGCAGTGAGAAAGGTATTCAACCACATATTCTACTACTACGGCAGTGAGAAAGGTATTCAACCACACATTCTACTACTACGGCAGTGAGAAAGGTATTCAACCACACATTCTACTACTACGGCAGTGAGAAAGGTATTCAACCACATATTCTACTACTACGGCAGTGAGAAAGGTATTCAACCACACATTCTACTACTACGGCAGTGAGAAAGGTATTCAACCACACATTCTACTACTACGGCAGTGAGAAAGATATTCAACCAGACATTCTACTACTACGGCAGTGAGAAAGGTATTCAACCAGACATTCTACTACTACGGCAGTGAGAAAGGTATTCAACATTCATGACTTCCCACACAACTGTAGTTTGTGGCGTTTGGGAATGTATATTTGATGTTTTCATAGTATTCCATTTTTATTGAATATATATATATATATATATATATATATATATAATTTATAGCCAAACAATGTTGTTACTCTAGTAATCATGAGTTGTTGTTGTGTTTATCTCTCTCTCTCTCTCTCCTCTGACAGACAAGCAGCAGAAGGGCGAGTTTGCGATTGATGGCTACAGTGTCAAGATGAATAACACCCTGCGAAAAGATTCCAAGAAAGATTGCTGCTTTGAAATTTCTGCCTCTGACAAGCGAGTATATCATGTGAGAGAGAGAGAGAGAAAGCTACTCTCTTGATGACACTTTGAGGCATACCATACCATAATCAGTGCAGTCTGTCCATGCAACATTTCTGCAAGCACTATGGGCCGGTTTCCCAGACACATTCACCGTGCCTTGGAGAATATCTAGAATCTCATTGAAATAGCTTTTTAGTCCATGACTAAGATTTATCTGTCTGGTAAACAGTCCCGATAAAGCTTCTATCATAGTCCAAAATGTGTATGCGTCCACACAGCAGTGTTTTAGAATATTGAATATACTTTCATACTTTTTGAATTCTCAGCTCAGCTCAAGCAATTCCTCCAACTGTCAACATATTCAAAATAATAGAGGACGCGTACAGGAGCCACGTTGGTTGGGAATTGTGGGGAGGTGTGCGTTCGGGTTGTGCTTTCCCCAGCAGATGGTGGTCTCAGAGCGCGTCGCTATGTCCCAATGGGACGCCGGACTATCGCGTGTCTGTGGATTATGATTTACGCTTAAAGGGAAAATCCACTCAAAAACTATCATTTTTTATTAGTCCACTGTTGATACACTCCCAAAATGTTTTGCATGTCAGCAGTCAATTTTTCAAAAGATTGGACTTTCAAAAATGCAAAGTGTCACTGACCACATCATAATGATGATGCAAAACATACACATTTAGTATTTCTCACATACATATTCAGGTTTCTTAGCTAGTTTTTTCCTTCCTTGAGGAAAGTTTAGCTAATACATAAATATCGTACTATTTGTTTATGTTAATTAATTTAGGTGAAACTACTGACGGCCGTTTTCTTCTACCCCTCTCTTTCTCCTCTCTCTCTCTCTACCTCTCTCTACCTACCCTCTCTCTCTCTCTCTCTACCTACCCTCTCTCTCTCTCTACCTACCTCTCTCTCTACCTTTCTCTACCTACCTCTCTCTCTATCTACCTCGCTCTCTCTCTCTCTACCTCTCTCTACCTACCCTCTCTCTCTCTCTCTCTACCTCTCTCTACCTACCCTCTCTCTCTACCTACCTCTCTCTCTACCTCTCTCTACCTACCCTCTCTCTCTCTACCTACCCTCTCTCTCTCTCCACCCTACCTACCTCTCTCTCTACCTACCCTCTCTCTCTCTACCTACCTCTCTCTCTACCTACCTCTCTCTACCTTTCTCTACCTACCTCTCTCTATCTACCTCGCTCGCTCTCTCGCTCTCTCTCTCTCTCTCTCTCTCTCTCTCTCTCTCTCTCTCTCTCTCTACCTACCTCTCTCTACCTACCTCTCTCTCTACCTTTCTCTACCTACCTCTCTCTCTATCTACCTCGCTCTCTCTCTCTCTCTTTCTCCTCTCTCTCTCTACCTCTCTCTACCTACCCTCTCTCTCTACCTACCTCTCTCTCTATCTACCTTTCTCTACCTATCTCTCTCTCTATCTACCTCGCGCTCTCTCTCTCTCTCTTTCTCCTCTCTCTCTCTCTACCTCTCTCTACCTACCCTCTCTCTCTCTACCTACCTCTCTCTCTACCTTTCTCTACCTACCTCTCTCTCTATCTACCTCGCGCGCTCTCTCTCTCTCTCTCTCTCTTTCTCCTCTCTCTCTCTCTACCTCTCTCTACCTACCTTTCTCTACCTACCTCTCTCTCTATCTACCTCTCTCTCTCTCTCTACCTACCTTGCTCTCTCTCTCCCCTGCTCTCTCAGTTCTGTGCGTCATCTCAGAAAGAGGCAGAGGAATGGGTGGAGCAGATAGATTTTGTTTTGAGAGGTTTGTAATACTCACCATTATACCTAATATTTTATCCAACGCACTTTTCATGTGAAGTCTTTTATGAATAGTTTAATAGTAACAAGTATAGACAAATTCCCTTATTTCATTTGAGGCTTTGTGTGGGTGGATGTGGGTGGCTGTGTGTGTGTGCGTGGCTGTGTGTGCGTGGCTGTGTGTGTGTGGCTGTGCATGTGTGTTTGCAGACATGTTAGGGGTCATTCCTTTGGACGAGGAGACGTACGATGACATTGGCCCTGTCGAGGCGGAGCCTATTGACGATGACATCTACGAAGAACTCCCAGGTCTACCATTTCTCATATATATACAGTGGGGAAGAAAATTATTTAGTCAGCCACCAATTGTGCAAGTTCTCCCACTTAAAAAGATGAGAGAGGCCTGTAATTTTCATCATAGGTACACGTCAACTATGACAGACAAATTGAGAAAAAAAATCCAGAAAATCACATTGTAGGATTTTTTATGAATTTATTTGCAAATTATGGTGGAAAAAAAGTATTTGGTCACCTACAAACAAGCAAGATTTCTGGCTCTCACAGACCTGTAACTTCTTCTTTAAGAGGCTCCTCTGTCCTCCACTCGTTACCTGTATTAATGGCACCTGTTTGAACTTGTTATCAGTATAAAAGACACCTGTCCACAACCTCAAACAGTCACACTCCAAACTCCACTATGGCCAAGACCAAAGAGCTGTCAAAGGACACCAGAAACAAAATTGTAGACCTGCACCAGGCTGGGAAGACTGAATCTGCAATAGGTAAGCAGCTTGGTTTGAAGAAATCAACTGTGGGAGCAATTATTAGGAAATGGAAGACATACAAGACCACTGATAATCTCCCCTCGATCTGAGGCTCCACGCAAGATCTCACCCCGTGGGGTCAAAATGATCACAAGAACGGTGAGCAAAAATCCCAGAACCACACGGGGGGACCTAGTGAATGACCTGCAGAGAGCTGGGACCAAAGTAACAAAGCCTACCATCAGTAACACACTACGCCGCCAGGGACTCAAATCCTGCAGTGCCAGACGTGTCCCCCTGCTTAAGCCAGTAAATGTCCAGGCCCGTCTGAAGTTTGCTAGAGTGCATTTGGATGATCCAGAAGAGGATTGGGAGAATGTCATATGGTCAGATGAAACCAAAATAGAACTTTTTGGTAAAAACTCAATTTGTCGTGTTTGGAGGACAAAGAATGCTGAGTTGCATCCAAAGAACACCATACCTACTGTGAAGCATGGGGGTGGAAACATCATGCTTTGGGGCTGTTTTTCTGCAAAGGGACCAGGACGACTGATCCGTGTAAAGGAAAGAATGAATGGGGCCATGTATCGTGAGATTTTGAGTGAAAACCTCCTTCCATCGGCAAGGGCATTGAAGATTAAACGTGGCTGGGTCTTTCAGCATGACAATGATCCCAAACACACCGCCCGGGCAACGAAGGAGTGGCTTCGTAAGAAGCATTTCAAGGTCCTGGAGTGGCCTAGCCAGTCTCCAGATCTCAACCCCATAGAAAATCTTTGGAGGGAGTTGAAAGTCCGTGTTGCCCAGCGACAGCCCCAAAACATCACTGCTCTAGAGGAGATCTGCATGGAGGAATGGGCCAAAATACCAGCAACAGTGTGTGAAAACCTTATGAAGACTTACAGAAAACGTTTGACCTGTGTCATTGCCAACAAAGGGTATATAACAAAGTATTGAGAAACTTTTGTTATTGACCAAATACTTATTTTCCACCATAATTTGCAAATAAATTCATTAAAAATCCTACAATGTGATTTTCTGGATTTATTTTTCTCATTTTGTCTGTCATAGTTGACGTGTACCTACGATGAAAATTACAGGCCTCTCTCATCTTTTTAAGTGGGAGAACTTGCACAATTGGTGGCTGACTAAATACTTGTTTTCCCCACTATATATATATATATATACTGCTGCTCAAAAAAATAAAGGGAACACTTAAACAACACAATGTAACTCCAAGTCAATCACACTTCTGTGAAATCAAACTGTCCACTTAGGAAGCAACACTGACAATAAATTTCACATGCTGTTGTGCAAATGGAATAGACAACAGGTGGAAATTATAGGCAATTAGCAAGACACCCCCAATAAAGGACTGGTTTTGCAGGTGGTGACCACAGACCACTTCTCAGTTCCTATGCTTCCTGGCTGATGTTTTGGTCACTTTTGAATGCTGGCGGTGCTTTCACTCTAGTGGTAGCATGAGACGGAGTCTACAACCCACACAAGTGGCTCAGGTAGTGCAGCTCATCCAGGATGGCACATCAATGCGAGCTGTGGCAAGAAGGTTTGCTGTGTCTGTCAGCGTAGTGTCCAGAGCATGGAGGCGCTACCAGGGAGACAGGCCAGTACATCAGGAGACGTGGAGGAGGCCGTAGGAGGGCAACAACCCAGCAGCAGGACTGCTACCTCCGCCTTTGTGCAAGGAGGAGCAGGAGGAGCACTGCCAGAGCCCTGCAAAATGACCTCCAGCAGGCCACAAATGTGCATGTGTCTGCTCAAACGGTCAGAAACAGACTCCATGAGGGTGGTATAAGGGCCCGACGACCACAGGTGGGGGTTGTGCTTACAGCCCAACACTGTGCAGGACGTTTGGCATTTGCCAGAGAACACCAAGATTGGCAAATTCGCCACTGGCGCCCTGTGCTCTTCACAGATGAAAGCAGGTTCACACTGAGCACATGTGACAGAGTCTGGAGACGCCGTGGAGAACGTTCTGCTGCCTGCAACATCCTCCAGCATGACCGGTTTGGCGGTGGGTCAGTCATGGTGTGGGGTGGCATTTCTTTGGGGGGCCGCACAGCCCTCCATGTGCTCGCCAGAGGTAGCCTGACTGCCATTAGGTACCGAGATGAGATCCTCAGACCCCTTGTAAGACCATATGCTGGTGCGGTTGGCCCTGGGTTCCTCCTAATGCAAGACAATGCTAGACCTCATGTGGCTGGAGTGTGTCAGCAGTTCCTGCAAGAGGAAGGCATTGATGCTATGGACTGGCCCGCCCGTTCCCCAGACCTGAATCCAATTGAGCACATCTGGGACATCATGTCTCGGCTCCATCCACCAACGCCACATTGCACCACAGACTGTCCAGGAGTTGGCGGATGCTTTAGTCCAGGTCTGGGAGGAGATCCCTCAGGAGACCATCCGCCACCTCATCAGGAGCATGCCCAGGCGTTGTAGGGAGGTCATACAGGCACGTGGAGGCCACACACACTACTGGGCCTCATTTTGACTTGTTTTAAGGACATTACATCAAAGTTGGATCAGCCTGTAGTGTGGTTTTCCACTTGAATTTTGAGGGTGACTCCAAATCCAGACCTCCATGGGTTGATACATTTGATTTCCATTGATAATTTTTGTGTGATTTTGTTGTCAGCACATTCAAATATGTAAAGAAAAAAGTATTTAATAAGATTATTTCATTCATTCAGATCTAGGATGTGTTATTTTAATCCCTCTCACAACACCATAGTAACAGTACACAGCTATTTGTTTATGTTAATTAATTGAGGTGCAACTACTGAATACTGTTTACTCTCTCTCTCTCTACACCTCTCTCTACACCTCTCTAACCCCCCCCACACACACACACACACACACACACACACACAGAGGAGGACATTTCTGCTCCTCCAAAGCCCAGCCCTCCAAAGCCCAAGGTGGAACCACCCACGCCACACAGCAAACCCAGCCCACCCACTAAAGCTACAGGTAACTGGACAGAGAGAGACATGCCTGCCTCTCATCCTTTAACCTCACCAAACACAGACTTCAGAGTGGTTCAGATCATTGCAGAATCAAGAAGAGGATGCCAGTTTTGAGAGAAGGCACACTGGGAAAGGGAAGTCATGATGACGGAGAGGAAGTCCTGGTGAAAAAGCACACAGACATTTCACACTGTTCTGGAAATAACCACATTTCAGTTTGATCCTCCTACCTCTTATTTCTGCAATTCAGAAAACCACATGCATTTGCATGATGTCAGTACAAACAAACTGAAAGCTATTTTTAACCCCTCACACAAGAAATGGTCCACTCTTGAGTGTTATGTGGTTACCATGTATAAAAGCTATAGAGGCTCAATCCCCTGTACACGTCATAGGAGAAAACAGAGGAAGTTTAGTTTATTAAATAGACCATTAAAAAAAAAAAACAAGCACACATAAAACTTTTAAAATCCATACTTGCACATGAGTAAAATCACACAAAGTCTGGGACTTATTTACGTTGTGTTCCTCTTGAGACAAGATGGCTGTGCAAGATCCAACACGGTTGCACACAGTATGACAGAGATAATACAACATAAAAACAAAGAAGAAGAAGAATATCTATCATCATTGCAGTTACATTGTAGGGTACATTCAAATGGCCACAGAACACATCAAACAGTTTTTTTAAACTTGTTTTTTTAAAGCTGCCCAGAGAGGACATAGTTTTTATGGGCATAGGCAACACATTCCACTCTGAGGCTCCAGTATACGAGAAAGTACCTTTCCCAGCATTACTCCTGAACCTGTATAAGCACAAATTAGCAACACCTGATTTGGTGCTGTGATTGTGTGCATCCCTAACATGGGGAAAGTAATCAGTTAGATATCTGGGCGCAGAACCATAAGGGAGGAGAGGGCAGGAGGGAGGGAGAAGGAGAGAGATGACTAGTCTGTATTGTTCTGTTAGCTCTCTACCACCCCTGGAGATTACACACCATTACATCACAATAACCACCCATGTACTGTAGACACTGGGGAACATTTTGATTCTGATCCATCTCTCTCCTATAATCTGTCTGTCTGTGTCTCTCTGTCTGTGTCTCTCTGTCTCGGTCTCTCTACAGTGAATAAGATCACAGACTACCAGAACTACTACCAGGGTATATGGGACTGTACAGGAGATCAACCAGATGAACTGTCCTTCAGACGGGGAGACGCCATCTACATCCTCAGCAAGGTAGGTCTGGGCTGGAGGAACCAACCCTCTTCATCCTCACTCTCACCTACAGACAGGGATCATTGGCAATCCCTCGAGGTTTAGGATGATCTCCTTTTCACAGGCTTATGGTTGCTTGCTTGATGCGGGTCCTGCTTGATGCGGGTCCTGCTTGTTGTGAAGAGCTATACACAGAGGAGACTCACATGATGCCCTTATTCAATCATTCATATCAATCACAACGGCTTGACGTGTTCCATAACGTAGCAAATAGTAAGCAAAAATCCTAAGCAGCTGATAAGCATTAATATAAGAGTTTAACATATGAGCTAGTTATCTTCTCCTTAGAAGCCAGTTTAAGTGTATGTCCTCTTATGGCAAGTGTTACTAGATTCTGTGGTATTTCTAAAGGTCTCTATGAATGGCTGCACCAGACCAGACAAACCACCTAAAGTGGTCAGTTATTAGTGGGCCCTCTGAAGGGTAGACATTTCATATCCTTACTGGCAGCGGCTGGCCTTTAGCCCGGGTAGCCTGGGTAGCAGCTCCAGGACAGGTGAAAGGCTGAGGTGGGTTTGGGACTGGGCCCTCACTCTGTCTGTGTCCCAAATGGCACCTTATCCCCTACATAGTGCACTACTTTTGACCAGGGCCCAGCAGCCCTCTCTCTCTCTCTCTGGCCACTGTGTGATGGGGATTAGTTGTCTCAATGGAAAGGTTTTTAGTGTTCTTGGCGTGAAGCTGGGCCCGCCTGGCAGCGACTGCTATTCCATCACTCTATCCTCCCTCCCTTCGTCTGCCTGGGTTGCTTTCAGCACTCCCTCCATCTCCTCCTCCTCCTCCACAGCCTCCACGGCAGGCAGGCAGGGAGGGAGGCAGATGGTGGCAGACAGGCAGGCAGACAGGCAGACAGGCAGACAGGCAGACAGACAGACAGGTAGACATGCAGACAGACAGGCAGGCAGACAGGCCAGGGGCCACACACCTCTGATGCCTCTCTCACCTAGCCAGGCCTTAATGGGGATGTGTGTTCTCAGGAAACGGCAGGCGGAGTCCGCCACTCCATTCAGACCAGGTGAGGACGTGTGGTGGGCGCCCAATTTCTGAGGCTTGTCAGCTAGCGAGATGTAGGAGTGTTGTTTGTTTGCCAGGTGTGGGGAACTAAAGAGTGATTGTGTGGAGTGGCCTAAAATATGAATACATTCATGGATTAAACATTGTGATACATTGTTGATGTGTAATCAGCCATTTAAATAATCTCTCCAATATTTTCTAATTGGAGGCTGCGTAACCCACTGTACATCATTTGTACCTCCATCATCCAATGTCTTTCTTAGTGGTTTAATGCCGTATGTATTGCAGAGTGGCACTGTTTCACATCAGTCTCTTGTTTGGCGAATACAATGTAATGGTCAATGGAGACTCAACGAGAGCTCTGTTTTTTAGGATCAAGCCTGCTATCTAGTGGTTGATATAAGAACTATCCGCGTCAGTTTCTGAAAACGACTGACCATTTCTTTACCAACAGTGCAGTTTATTACTGTGTAATTACTTCTTAAAATCTATGTTATCATTCTATGTCCAAAGTTTTTAATTCCATCTGAAAGGGGGAATGATCAGAGATGCTGTGCAATGCCAATGTGCATAGTAGACAAACATGGTAACACAACAGCCCACATCCTGAAGAGAAGCAGGAATCAAGTTGTCCTTTCATTGGGTCAGTGTGCAGAATGAAAGAGCCTTTAGATGACCTGGAACCTTGGTGTTGGGGGTTGTGGTTCTGGGAGGTAATGACCATAAAACCTGTCTGGACACTCACACAGACCAGCTGCATCAGGAGGGGGAGGAGGGGCTGCACAGACCCACACACACACACACACACACCCTTCCACTATCCAGAGACCAGGAATAGCCTGAGCGGACAGCGGGCCCCTAGCACAGCTGTCAGACCCCCCAGTCAGCCCCGGCCCAGGGTGTTGGGAAGGGTGTTGTCAGGATATCTAACTTAATGTAACCTGCTGCACACAAAACCTGTATATCTATCTATGTGTGTGTGTGTGTGTGCTCATGTTGTCACAGTGTGGGGTCTGTGCTCCCTTCCTCATAAGTCCCGTATACCTACAGTGTTTTAGTGACTGAGGCCCAGTCTCCAGCTTCCAGACCCCAAAACTCAGTCAGGCAGACATGACTTACCGACCAGCAGTCAACACTGGGCTGGTCCTAGTCAAATACTGGGCTGGTCCTAGTCGACATTGGGATGGTCCTGGTCCACAGGAGGTGTGGCTGGCTTCTAGAATACACACAGGAAGCTAACACACACACACACACCACACACACAGAACCCTGTATCACCCCCAGGGGGCTTGGGACCAAATGTCAATTCCATCATGTCACATACATTAATTATGATGATTGTGACCTTTAGTGTTTATGCCATTATATAATGTGTGTGTGATGTGTTTCAGCTTGTAGTTAATTAGATGTGGTAATTGGCTTCGGCTCTCTGTGTAGCTCAGTTGGTAGAGCATGGCGTTTGCAACGCCAGGGTTGTGGGTTCGATTCCCACGGGGGGCCAGTATGAAAATGTATGCACTCACTAACTGTAAGTCGCTCTGGATAAGAGCGTCTGCTAAATGACTTAATTGTTTTTTTTTAAATGGCATCGTCTTTGGACACAGTCCAGTATTTCATCTCTTATGTGGCTTTAGCTCTGGTCCAGGGTGTTACATATAGCTAGTATCGCCCTGGACCAGAGCTATTGTGGCGGCATATACACCTCTATCAGCTGACTGCACTTCACCATGCCTGACCTGTGGTCCTCAACATGGACACGTTACGAGCATCCACTAGCCTCTGTATTATGTGAGCAGGCCAGGAGGATCACTCTGACCAGGAGAAACTCTGTGCCCTACATGGGAGTGATAGTCCTTGAACTCACTCACTCAGCCTGCAGCCCCAGAGTGCAGGGGGAGGCAGGGAGGGGAGGTATCCTCTGCTCTTCTCAGATCTCTCCCCACTTTTTATTTTATTTCACCTTTTATTTCTACAGGTAAGTCAGTTAAGAACTAATTGTTATTTACAATGACAACCTGTCAGAGCAGAGGCATGGCCCTCTTTATATTTCAGATCTCTCTCCTCTGTTATGGCCCTCCTTTATATCTCTGTAGAGGGGGGGGGGCTGTAGAGGAGGGTGGTGGTGGTCTGTTCCTCATCATGTCTGACCTCGTCTGGTCCTGATCTCCACTCAGACTGAGGCTTGCTGCATGGGGCACCAGCCACACACTGCTCTGCTGCCTAACTCGGCTCACATCGGTGTGGATCTGTGGTGGTTCTCCAGCGTGGTGTGTAACCGTGCCTGAGACCTAAAAACCTCTATTAGCTCCCCAAGCTCAAGATGCATCTCATGTATGTGTGTGTGTGTGTGTGTGTGTGTGTGTGTGTATATATATCTTTTTATTTTACAACAAATGCATTGTAGTGCATTCAATGATACGAAATGTTCTCTCTCTGTTCTCACTGTTCACTCTATTCTCTCCCTCTCTGTTCTCTCTATCTCTGTTATTTCTCTCTCTGTTCACTCTATTCTCTCTCTCTCTCTCTCTCTCTGTTCACTCTATTCTCTCTCTCTCTCTCTTTCACTCCTCTCTGTTCTCTCCTCTCCTCTATCAGGAGTACCAGAGCTATGGTTGGTGGATCGGGGAGATGAAGGGTTCTGTTGGCATCGTGCCTAAAGAATACCTCATGGAGCTGTATGCCATTTAAAGGCCCACCTGAGCAGGTATTTGATCATACAACTCAGCCATGGGTGAAATAACTGTTGGCTTGTTCCAGCAACACTGATGTGTACTGTTTTTGTGTTTTGTTTTAGGGCATCTAAATCCCATCTTCCATGTGTGATGCATAGAGACTGACCATATCTGAAGGGGATGTTAAACTAAGCAGCAAAGCCAACTGTCTGTAGCAAAATGAAAAATAATGGATGCATGTCATGTCCATCTTGATCTTACAAAGTGCTTTAAGGAGTTTTGTCAGCAGGTATTTGAGTTCAGTAAACTGCTTTTGTTTCTAAGTTATCGCCACGTTTCCCCTTTTGATACATGGTCTGTCCAGTGTCTTTGTATTGTGAACTGTCTACAAAGAATCGCTTATGGAGTCTTTGGTTGAGAAATATGTGTATATTAGTGGTCAGGCATATTGAATAAATACTTCCTACTGCTCCTGGTTGTTTGTTTTCTTTACCTGCCATTCCATGCGGAGTTGGATCAAATTGCCTCTACTAGACGCTTATCTCGGGTCAGTTTCCCATTTACCCCCTTATGACCTGCTGAGGATTGGGTGACAGCAAGCTGATCCTAGGCCAGTGCTTGGGGGCCTCTTCTACTCAAGTGTATTCTGATGTGCAGTATGGAAAAACAACCACCAGGTGGCATCAGAGTCCCTGTCTGCAGTAATTCTAACTGACCTCCACTGGTACAGCTTTGCTCCGTTGTTGATGGCAGAACATGTATTTCTTCCTTTAGAGCAGGGTTCTTCAATTCCGGTCCTGGAGGGCCGAAACACCTCGGTTTTTCATCCTCTCCTTCTAATCAGGGGCTAATTCAGACCTGGGACACCAGGTGAGTGCAATTAACTACCAGGTAGAAATAAAAAACAGAAGTGTTTCGGCCCTCCAGGACCGGAATTGAAGAACCCTGCTTTAGAGAGACTACCATATAATTAAATGTAATAGGATCTCTATGGACTCTACACTCTTTCATGCATTTGATTTGGGTGGTATTGTGTTGTTGAATATATAAATTGCAACTCATTGTTCTAAAAGTGAGCTTGCCTGTAAGATAAAAAACAGAAGTCTACTGCCCCATTAATTTAATTGATTTAGAGAAAAAAAACTGTCTGGTTTCCCAGACCCAAATTAAGTATAACCCTGGACTAAAAGCATAATCCATTAAATAGCTTTTCAGTCCTTGATTAGGCTTACTCTGAGAAACCAGCCCTAGGATTCCCTTGATTTATTCAGGCTGCATTTACACAGGCAGACGCTCTTATCCAGAGCGACTTACAGTTAGTGCATACATTTTTCATACTGGCCCCGCATGGGAATCGAACCCACAACCCTGGCGTTGCAAATGCCATGCTCTACCAACTGAGCTACACGGGGCCCAGACAAATTCTTATCTGTTGCCAATAATTTGTCTTTTTACCAATCAGATCAGGTATTTCGCCAATAATTGGGCAAAACGATCTGAATTGGGCTGCCTGTGTAAACCCACTCTTAGTCTTTTCAAACATTTATAAAGCATCTGTATTTTCTCAAGATGTGTAGAAGTGGGATAATTAATTTCCCAATGAGCCAAGTTGGCCTGCTGTAGGCTACTGGACCATATCATTAAGGAACAGCCTTTCTACGCTGCTGCTGACACGGGGAAAGGTCTGTGCCTGTTGAAGTGAATAGACTTAATTAAAGATCTGTCTCAAATAACACCCTATTCCCTACATTGTTCACTACCCATAGGGCTCTTGTCAAAAGTAGTGCACTATATAGGGAATAGGGTGCCATTTAGGACGTATAAAGGTCTGCGCTTATTGAAGTGAGAAGGCTTAATTAAAAAGATGAGCGAGAGATCTGAGTGAACCTGTACAGGGAAAGGGGGTTACCTAGTCAATTGTACAACTGAATGCATTCAATTGAAATGTGTCTTCCACATTTAACCCAACCCCTCTGAATCAGAGAGGTGCGGGGGGCTGCCTTAATCAACATCCATGTCATCAGTGCCTGGGGAACAGTGTGTTAACTGCCTTGCTCAGGGGCAAAACAACAGATTTTTACCTTGGGGATTCGATCCAGCAACCTTTCAGTTACTGGCCCAACGCTCCTACCCACCAGGCTACCGTATAGAGTTAGGAGACAGTAACGCTCCTACCCGCCAGGCTACCGTATAGAGTTAGGAGACAGTAACGCTCCTACCCACCAGGCTACCGTATAGAGTTAGGAGACAGTAACGCTCCTACCCGCCAGGCTACCGTATAGAGTTAGGAGACAGTAACGCTCCTACCCGCCAGGCTACCGTATAGAGTTAGGAGACAGTAACGCTCCTACCCGCCAGGCTACCGTATAGAGTTAGGAGACAGTAACGCTCCTACCCGCCAGGCTACCGTATAGAGTTAGGGAGACAGTAACGCTCCTACCCACCAGGCTACCGTATAGAGTTAGGAGACAGTAACGCTCCTACCCACCAGGCTACCGTATAGAGTTAGGAGACAGTAACGCTCCTACCCACCAGGCTACCGTATAGAGTTAGGAGACAGTAACGCTCCTACCCACCAGGCTACCGTATAGAGTTAGGAGACAGAAACGCTCCTACCCGCCAGGCTACCGTATAGAGTTAGGAGACAGAAATGCTCCTACCCGCCAGGCTACCATATAGAGTTAGGAGACAGAAACGCTCCTACCCACCAGGCTACCATATAGAGTTAGGAGACAGTAACGCTCCTACCCGCCAGGCTACCGTATAGAGTTAGGAGACAGTAACGCTCCTACCCACCAGGCTACCATATAGAGTTAGGAGACAGTAA
Source organism: Coregonus clupeaformis (assembly GCF_020615455.1). NCBI lineage: Eukaryota > Metazoa > Chordata > Actinopteri > Salmoniformes > Salmonidae > Coregonus > Coregonus clupeaformis. The sequence continues at coordinate 121,614 of NW_025535036.1, forward strand.
CGCTCCTACCCACCAGGCTACCATATAGAGTTAGGAGACAGTAACGCTCCTACCCACCAGGCTACCATATAGAGTTAGGAGACAGTAACGCTCCTACCCGCCAGGCTACCGTATAGAGTTAGGAGACAGTAACGCTCCTACCCACCAGGCTACCATATAGAGTTAGGAGACAGTAACGCTCCTACCCACCAGGCTACCATATAGAGTTAGGAGACAGTAACGCTCCTACCCACCAGGCTACCATATAGAGTTAGGAGACAGTAACGCTCCTACCCGCCAGGCTACCGTATAGAGTTAGGAGACAGTAACGATCCTACCCGCCAGGCTACCGTATAGAGTTAGGAGACAGTAACGCTCCTACCCGCCAGGCTACCGTATAGAGTTAGGAGACAGTAACGCTCCTACCCACCAGGCTACCGTATAGAGTTAGGAGACAGTAACGCTCCTACCCGCCAGGCTACCGTATAGAGTTAGGAGACAGTAACGCTCCTACCCACCAGGCTACCGTATAGAGTTAGGAGACAGTAACGCTCCTACCCACCAGGCTACCGTATAGAGTTAGGAGACAGTAACGCTCCTACCCGCCAGGCTACCATATAGAGTTAGGAGACAGTAACGCTCCTACCCGCCAGGCTACCATATAGAGTTAGGAGACAGTAATGCTCCTACCCGCCAGGCTACCATATAGAGTTAGGAGACAGTAACGCTCCTACCCGCCAGGCTACCATATAGAGTTAGGAGACAGTAACGCTCCTACCCGCCAGGCTACCGTATAGAGTTAGGAGGAGAGAAGTCAATGGGAGGAAGGGAGAGACCAAGCGGTCATGGAGCGTTGTGTTGGTTTTATGATACCTTAGAGACCGAGCCCTGCAGAGGAGCCCTGTGTGGCAGATGGGCGGTCCTGCTGTGTGCCTGATTGAAATGGCGAGGAGGACGGACCCACCGTCAGCAGTGGGGATAATGGCCCTCTGAGGGGCTGTTTGGCAGGCAGGATCTGGGCTGCCACTGACTGGGCTCTGACCTCTGAGTCTGAGTCTGGGTTGTGGAAGGCATATTATTCTGTCTGCATCTCAATAGTCTACAGTGGCTTCCTCTCCTCTCTCTCTCTCTCTCTCTGTCTTCTTACTCTCTATCTCTCTCTCTCTTCTCTCTCGGCCCACCTCTTACTTCTCTCCCTCTATTTCTCTCTCTCTTCTCTCCCTCTGTTCTCCCCACTCACTATTTCATTCTTACTTTATCTCTTTATTTCTCGCTCTCTTTCTCTGTTTCTCTTCCCCCTCCCTCTCTCAACACCAGTAAAGTGGCTCAGTGTTTTGTTCTGTTCAGCTGAGTGATGCAGGAGCAGCAGCCCACTGCCTGTCCTCTGGGTGACATTCAAACCAAAACATAAATCCAGATCTTTACGGCACAGCGGGGCGATAAAGCTTACAGCTAATTAGAGGTGTCATGAATTACCATAATTAGTTATCGGATATATTACATTGAATATGGAGAGAGAGGAAGGATAAGAGGGAGGAGTTACAGGGCTCTGCGGCAGCCAGGGAGGTACCAGAGAGATATGCAGCTACATGTTCCAATAGCAACACATTCTGAGGCTACCGCTTAGAACGCATGTCCAATACATCGCTTCAGTTCATTCTAAGTAGTATGCTAGTGTGGATATTTGAGCAGAGCCAAGGCTCCTTCGTCCCAAAATGCACCCTTTAGTGCGCTATATAGTGAATAGGTTGCCATTTGGAACCGAGCCATGAGGGGGCTCTGCTGTGCCCTGTGGAGCTGGTGTTTTCATATGTCTCATTTGGAAATCAGAGGGACCATTGTAAACCGGACCATTCTGCAGACATAGGAACCCCATCAGATCAGCTGCACTGAGATAACATCACATTCAGGTAGCATTACATGGTATCAGCAGCACTGAGATAACATCACATTCAGGTAGCATTACATGGGATCAGCTGCACTGAGATAACATCACATTCAGGTAGCATTATATGGGATCAGCAGCACTGAGATAACATCACATTCAGGTAGCATTACATGGGATCAGCAGCAATGAGATAACATCACATTCAGGTAGCATTACATGGTATCAGCAGCACTGAGATAACATCACATTCAGGTAGCATTACATGGGATCAGCAGCACTGAGATAACATCACATTCAGGTAGCATTACATGGTATCAGCAGCACTGAGATAACATCACATTCAGGTAGCATTACATGGTATCAGCAGCACTGAGATAACATCACATTCAGGTAGCATTATATGGTATCAGCAGCACTGAGATAACATCACATTCAGGTAGCATTACATGGGATCAGCTGCACTGAGATAACATCACATTCAGGTAGCATTACATGGTATCAGCAGCACTGAGATAACATCACATTCAGGTAGCATTACATGGGATCAGCAGCACTGAGATAACATCACATTCAGGTAGCATTACATGGTATCAGCAGCACTGAGATAACATCACATTCAGGTAGCATTACATGGTATCAGCAGCACTGAGATAACATCACATTCAGGTAGCATTACATGGGATCAGCTGCACTGAGATAACATCACATTCAGGTAGGATTACATGGTATCAGCTGCACTGAGATAACATCACATTCAGGTAGCATTACATGGGATCAGCAGCACTGAGATAACATCACATTCAGGTAGCATTACATGGTATCAGCAGCACTGAGATAACATCACATTCAGGTAGCATTACATGGTATCAGCAGCACTGAGATAACATCACATTCAGGTAGCATTACATGGGATCAGCTGCACTGAGATAACATCACATTCAGGTAGGATTACATGGTATCAGCTGCACTGAGATAACATCACATTCAGGTAGCATTACATGGGATCAGCTGCACTGAGATAACATCACATTCAGGTAGCATTACATGGGATCAGCTGCACTGAGCTAACATCACATTCAGGTAGCATTACATGGGATCAGCTGCACTGAGCTAACATCACATTCAGGTAGCATTACATGGGATCAGCAGCACTGAGATAACATCACATTCAGGTAGCATTACATGGGATCAGCAGCACTGAGATAACATCACATTCAGGTAGCATTATATGGTATCAGCAGCACTGAGATAACATCACATTCAGGTAGCATTACATGGGATCAGCAGCACTGAGATAACATCACATTCAGGTAGCATTATATGGTATCAGCAGCACTGAGATAACATCACATTCAGGTAGCATTATATGGTATCAGCAGCACTGAGATAACATCACATTCAGGTAGCATTATATGGTATCAGCAGCACTGAGATAACATCACATTCAGGTAGCATTATATGGTATCAGCAGCACTGAGATAACATCACATTCAGGTAGCATTATATGGTATCAGCAGCACTGAGATAACATCACATTCAGGTAGCATTATATGGTATCAGCAGCACTGAGATAACATCACATTCAGGTAGCATTATATGGTATCAGCAGCACTGAGATAACATCACATTCAGGTAGCATTACATGGTTGTGTGATCAAGCTGTCATATTCTCTGGTTGGTTTTCCACATTTCAGGTGTATCATTGTAACAACCATTTCCAGACGTATTGCAGTTTGTCTCCTCATCTGTGAACCCCTATCTCTTCCCCCTAGGACACCAGAGCTGATTTAGGATCATTTTTGCCTTTTAGGTCACAATGAACAAGATTAGATGGACAGGGTGGACCTGATCCTAGATCAGCACTCCTACACTGAGATGGTTGACACACAGGGCCCCAGCTCTCTAAGCTGCGTAGGCTAGGGTATGGGGTAGGCTGCCAAATGCAAGTTAGGCTAAATATTGCCTCTCCCTTTAATGACGCTAATAAAGTCTTTTGTTAATGGACGTGGACTTCACGCACCCCTCAGCTTTGGACAGCCATACCCCCAGAATATACAGGCCCTTTTATTACAATTGAGCACTAAGATATAATGTTTCATAGATAAATGCCACCTTGACATTAATCTTCAGAGCACTAAATTTCACTAATGATACCAGAATATCACTAATTAATACTTGCAACCATAAAATTAAAGTTTTACCAGCCGAATACATACAGTTTCAGCCACTGAGGAGTGACGGAGAGAGAGAGAGGATAAAAGAGAAAAAAACAAAGCTTGGAGAATTTCTTGAATTTGTCTTTGTCAAGACAACATTTCAGAGAGGATTTTGGAAGCATCCTGGTGTTGATCCTTGTATCACAAACAATATCCTTCTTGGCCTCTAAGTCACCGGTTTAGGTTAGAACAATTCTGGTTACTTTCCCATAATTCCCAGGTTTTCCAGACATCTGGGTGGAGGATTCTGGATTTCCTGTTTATTCCGTGTTGATTCCGGGAATCTACCGACCGGGATTTCTGGAAAACCTGGGAATTTGGAGAAATTTACCAGAATGGTACAACGCTTCACTGGTTCCACCCAGAGAGCCTGGCCACTGTCCCACAGTGAATCCTCTATTGGGAAGCCCTTTCATGTTCTCTCTCTATGTACTTGTAGTTGGAGGGTAGACAAGATCTACACCACTTTGGAGAAGTGCTGTAGTCTTCAT